>NC_134484.1:361970149-362012649 GCF_040206685.1 Ascaphus truei | reverse complement strand
AGATGACAGCCCATTCCTAGAACAGTGGAATATGATCGTAGACATCATTTTAGTTGATGCAGTTATTGGTCAGTCATGAAGGAAATCATTAGAAAAAATAGATATAGAAATTATTCAAGATAAAACTGACCCCTTCAAAGAAACTGAAGATTATGTAAAAATTGAAACAGAAATTAAGAATAGATTAGATCATAATGAAAAATCATTGACACGGGTTAAACAACGTAAATTTAATCGTGATAAAATTGATTACGGAAAGGGGAACATTCAAGATTGGGCAAGTAAAGACCCTGATACAGTTGTTATAGAACAGTAAACTAAAATCCAGAATCATTATTCTAACAATAGTAAACAACATCATTCTCATAATGGGAAATCTTACAAATATATCCCTAAAAAAACACATTTTACACATAATCCTTATCATTATGTTAGTAACCAGGTATACATAACCCCTCAGAAAAGGGATAGAAGGTATGAGGATTACAAACCACGAAGGGAACAAGAAAGATCTTATGTACAACCAAAAGATAGAAGAGATAGAACTCCCTCTGAACCAATAATTGTACATTCTTCTTTTTTAGAGGGCAACAAAGGGAAGAGATCAAAAGAGAAAGATCACAACCCAAAAAATCAGAACATAGTTCAGAGGCAAATACAAACACGCAGCAAGAAAAATAGAACAAAGAAAAAAAAGGGCGGAGGACAACACTCCCGTAAGAAGACAGAAAATTTGAATACTAACACCATTTGTAATGTTACTATTACTATGTTGACTAAGGAACAGGAGGAGGTGTTAGCCAAAGGGTTACATTTTGCCCCTTCTAAAAACTTAATGCGTATAGATGTTAATAAGTTTGTCAGGAAAAAGTTTTTCTATAGTCTAATTAATGTGGATCAATATCCAGTAAATTTAGAATATAAACACACGGTTTAAAAAACTAAATCCAAATTCAATCCAACCTTCTGTAAAGGTAATTTTATTGAAACTTTTCAGTCATTGGTATTAGATGACTTGGAAAAATTAGAATCTAAACAGAATTCCATCAAATTATCACACAATCTATCGGTACTCCAAAACAAAGCCTAAAAGAGATTCAAGATAACAAGCAAATAGTTATCTGAGCTGCGGATAAAGGTGGGGGTACTGTTGTGATGGATAGGGATAAATATTTAGAGGAAATCTACAGGTTATTAGAGGATAACGATACATATGCAAGATTAGAGATTAGATAGTAACCCCACAGAGCTATTTTTGCATGATCGTAATATCCTTCTGGACAAAGGCAACATTTTGGGGATACTCAATGATTGTTTTCTTAACGCTAAAGAACCAGTTATCCCCATCCTGTATATATTGCCCAAAATACATAAGGATTTGTATAATCCACTTGGACATCCAATAGTGTCCGGGATTGATACAACCAACATTTTGAAGTATGTAGAATATTTCTCCAGACACACGTTACTGAATTAAAATCGTATACTCGAGATACTATGCATATTTTGCAGAAGCTTACCGAATTAAAATGGGAAGATAATTATTTTCTTGTTACCAGTGATATTACATCTTTATACAATGTGATTAAGCATGATGATGGCTGCAAAGCAGGAAAATATTTTCTGGAGAACTGTGGCAATTTAGAAATTTTGCAGATAGATTTCCTTTTGGAATGTATCCAGTTTATTTTAACCCACAACTTTTTTCTTTTTGATAGCAAGTTTTTCTTGCAGACAAAGGGTACAGCGATGGGGACCAGGTTTGCCCCGGGGTATGCCAATCTCCTTATGGGCTATTGGGAGGACCAGTATCATGGTCAATAGCGGACCTTGGGGCAAGCCTGGTCACATACCAATGCTTTATAGATGTGTAACGGAGTTTCCCTGGCCCAATCTCATATTGCCCCCTTTCTGTGGAAACTGACCCATGTTACACGGCATAATAGTGTGGTGCACCCGCTGGCTTACAGGACTCTTGAGTCTCCCACTTGATGGTATTATGGGGAAGGTCAGGACAGGCTTCTGGGGACATACCCAGTACATACTCACAGTGACAGCGCCTCCATCTATTGCAGGCCCCAGGATATGGGGTGGAATCCCTGGAATAGAACGTCCCACTCAGGGATGAGAGATTCCAGTCTCACAACCGCTTCTTTCTAAATCAGGAACACTTTATTGCACCAACAGCATACACTGGAGCAGCATACACTGGAGCAGCATACACAGCAGTTCAGGAACACAGTAACACAGGAGTTCTCCTGCAGGATGGACCTGGCCATACACTCCCAGTTATGGCCCTGGAAGCAGGCCTAGCTCTTCCACTACCCCTATCAGAGTAGTGAGAACAGTCTACCCGCCTCTCCCCTAGGGGAGGGACCACAGATTGTCAGAGCCCTACACAACTGGGGTTGGTGACTGGGCTCCTCTCGGGGTAGGAGCAACTAACTAACAACAGGAAATGCAGATCATTAAGACAGATCCAACAAGAACCCGCCCCTGTCCCTTATTGGACACAGGCCTGACTGCACTGCTTTATCTGCCTCACTGATCTGCAGTGAGTGGGGAGAACCCATGATTACTCCTGGCAAACTTACCCTTACTAAGTATTACTCCCAAGAGGAAAAAGAACTATAACCCCAAAACTACCCAGTGATATCATCTTTGTTTAGAAGGGGGATGTGGAATCTCTGGATGTCTTTTTGATTTATCTTAACCAAAACCCTCTTAATTTGGTGTTCAATTCGGTTTATAGTAAGGAACATGTGGAGTTCCTAGATCTCGTTATCTATATAGACCAAGGGAAAATCGAGACAAAGACGTTCAACAAAACAGTAGAAAGGAACAATTATATACTGGCCAATAGTAACCATCATCCTAGGTGGCTTAGTAATGTTCCATATGGACAGTTTCGCCATTTAATACAAAACTGTTCAAATATGGACGTATTTGAACAACAAGCTGAGAATTTGAAAAAAAACAGTTTAAAGAAAAAAACTACAAGTTGGAGACTATAGATAATGCATATGTGAAATCAAAAGCATTAGTATGATCTGATCTGATTAAATATAACAATTCCACTAGACTAGATGTTCCAAACCTGTCAGGACTGCGCTACGGGCACCTCCGTGCACTGCATCTTCCCGCTTACCTGCGCCCCCGTCCCACCGCAACGGCCGACGTGGCTGTGTCCTCCGCCCCGGCTGCCTCGCGCTCTGCCAGCGCATCGCCCCTGCCTTCCCTTCTGCTCTCTCTACTCCACGATCACGGCTTATGGACCTCGACCATTCTATGCTCTCTACTCCACAACCATGGCTTACAGACCTCGACCATTCTACACTCTCCAACCCCGGAACATAGGCAAGTACCCGCTACTCTCTCCACTCTCCTACCCTGGCCCGGTTACACGCCCACGACTCTGCAATCCGGACACATCCCGTGGCTTAGGGCGGAGGTTATATATCTTCCCCACCTCAGCCCTGCAGTCCAGTCCAGGTTGTAGTGAGCGTCCGTGACAAAACTACAGTCAGTTTGCATTCTTTACCCAGTATAGTTGTCAGTCTACGGAGGTTAGGAAGATATTAACCAAACACTGGGAGATCTTGACCAAAGATCCAGTTTTTCAAACTTTGTTGCCCAAATATCCGAAAATGGTATTCACTAAGGCTAGGAATATAAATAATCAAATAGCCCCTAGTCAAATCAAAAAGGTGAATGACAATGGGAATTGGCTAACTACTATAAAGAGACCAATTGGTTTCTTCAAATGTACAAAATGTAGTAGCTGCTGGAGCAATATTTTAATCAGTGGTTCTGTTAAAGAATTTGAAATTTTTCATTCTGGTGATGAATACAAGATCAAAGATTTTATATCTTGTGACTCTACATTGTAGTTTATCTTTTAATTTGTCCATGTAAAAAATATCATGTCGGCCGGACAAAAAGAAAATGTAAAACACGTATGTCGGAACGTATCGGGAATATCAGGATAGGTTTGGAGACACACAGTGTCTCAAACCATGTTAGATTATTTCACAACCGTGATCCAGCCGGCATTAAGTTTTTGCAATGCGATCGGGGCGGTGACAGAGTGCTATCAATCAATCGGTTAGAAACCAGATGGATATTCCAATTAAAAACATTAGCACCCAAATGATTGAATTTGGAAATTGATCTGGTATCATTTTTATAGGTCTGATAGTATATGTGTGTATTATATCAGTATCAATATCAGTTTCATTTTAGGAAGTTTATTTTCTGTGATGTATTTTATGTTCTGGATGTATTTCTGGTATTACATTTGGTATAATCAGTGTTGATCTGTTTATACTTTTGTACCATTTAATAGATTTTTGTGTGTATATGGGTTTATTTTATTATTATAATGTGCAGTAGTTATATTTGCTTATATTATATGCTTGCTCAATAGCCCTATCATAGGGATTGTCCCAAGGATTGTATATGTGCATCAGGTGTATTAGTTAACCTTTATGTTGGTCAATTAGCCTCATTATGAGGTAATGGTGTGTATATATAGGGACAGGGCTAGCATCTCCATTATGTGCCCCTGACGAAGCTGACGGCAAAACTAGTAGGGTGGAGTACGTGGAGTGCAATGTGAAGCCATGTGAGGACGAGCTGCCATGACTGAAGCTGTCCTGCAGTTCTGTGGAGATCTCGCGAGACACGAGTAGGAACTCTCACGTGACGCGGAAGAGTTTGGTGTACACTGAGGTGCTGGCAGAGAGGGACGCGGGTCGCCGCCTCTAAGGCTTCTGTCCCAGTACAGCCTGTGCACACGGCGTGGC
Source organism: Ascaphus truei (assembly GCF_040206685.1). Taxonomy (NCBI): domain Eukaryota; kingdom Metazoa; phylum Chordata; class Amphibia; order Anura; family Ascaphidae; genus Ascaphus; species Ascaphus truei. The sequence goes on along the minus strand of NC_134484.1, from coordinate 362,007,844 downwards.
GTGCACTGTGCGTGTAAGCACCGCCCCTCAATGGGGCTGGGCCCACTACGCACCGTCACGCACAAGGTGCAGCCGCGCCGTGCGGCAGGATTTTTCACAACTCAATAAAATTGAGTTTACTCCTAGCGACAGAGGCGTGGCCACGCCCCCACCGGCGGTTCACCCAATGAGGGCGAACCAGCCGCGTGATGTAATGGCCACATCCCCGCAAATCCCCGACCACGCCCCCTCCCGTCGCAAGATTCTCCTCTCCTCACAGACCGCAGATCGCGGTTAGCGCTGTGGCACGCGCCATCCCCCCCCGCCGGGCGCGCGTGTCACAGACATTACTGGGACCGCAGCCTAACAGCTGAGTACTCTCGGGTGAAAGGCGGACTCTGTGCACATGGTGTTACCGTGAAGGAGGGACGCAGGACTTTCCTTTCGGAATCAGTGTTTAAACTTTTGCATGATATAGCTGATGTGCGGAGTTCTTCCTGCGGATATATCCTTGATAGTTTTAGCTTAGTAAATTTCTGTACGTGAGAACACCCCCTTTCTCTTTTCCTTATCTCTCTCCAATATCTGTTTGGGACCCCAGCTGAGTCTAACAATTCAGAGGAAGCTTCCCCAGTGAAGAAAACCCCTTCTGATTGAGCCAAGCTTCTGCATCTATATAGAGGAACTAAGTGAAGTGTGGTGATGTGGATCCCCTTCACCAATGTATCCAGCTAAGAGCATTTGTGCTGATTGATTTGAATTTATATCTTGTAAGTGCATCTCTTTATAGCAGGGTATATCTATCTATTTTTTATGGTTTACACAATTTCTGCTTTTGTTTTTTTCTCTCCTGTGCGCTATAGGTGTTCTTTGCAATTAGTTTTCTCTCTGGGTGAGTGTTTTTGGGCCAGCTGCAGGGACAGTTTAAAGCATTTGATATAGATAGTATTCTATTTGTGTATCCTTTAATTTGTTTAGTGTATATTCTACTGCGCATTTCTGTTTTTTGTAATTTGTATAATTTATGTATGTAACGGATTTTCTGGCCTGGCCTGACCCACCCAATCTCACATTGGCCCCTGTGGTCTAACCAGTTCCCATTACATGGTCGTGTCTGGTGGTGCACCTGTTGGCAACAGGACTCCTGAGTCTCCCGCATGATGGTGTTTGGGGATTGTCAACCCATATTTCAGAGTAGATCCCAAGAGGATCAAGAAAGGCTCCCTCATATAACAAGCACTCAATGTTAGGACACTATAGTGAGACTTACAATAGTCTATCGGTATCAATACCTTTAAGTAGGACAAAATGTGGCCCTTCTCAACCGGATAAGCTCAGAGAAAATAATAAAATTTTATTAAGTAATTACAATTGATCAGGATTAAAAACACATATAAAGCATTCAAACATTAAAAAACCCCACACTGAAGTGGTTAGGTCACCCTTTTCTAACGGATTGTCAACCCAGACAGGCAGCTGAGGTAGTGTGTGCGAATCCTACCTATATCCAGTGCAGCGCCTCCACCTCATCAGGATCCCTGCGTCCGCCTGGGGATGGTGCTGATGAGGAACTCCTCCGTGGTGCCATCATACGTAGAGTAAGTTCAGACTCACACATGAAGATGTCTTTGATCAAGGTTGACTTTATTGTGGCTTACGGTGCGGGCCAACTGCCCCTTACAGTGATTTGCTTAGCCACACATCTTGCTGTGCTATCCTTTCAAAGGTACACCCTCCCAATGGAGTGGGATCCCCTCTCCCCTCAGAGAGATCACCCCTGTGCCAGGTCCCTGCACACAGTATGGCTTGGTCAGCTAGATGTTACTTAACATAACATGAGCCACTAGTTAAAGCACTAGTGTGCCACCGATTCCCAAGTCTCGACGCAGACTTGCTCCTTACTCCAACACACTAACTTTGAGCAGTGCTGTGCCTTATATCCCTCAGGGGGCAGGCACATCTCTGATGTCACTAACGGTGGACTCAGAGTATGTAGCCACTCCCATCCACACATAGGGCACCTCACCAGGGTGTGAGGGCAAACCTCCATGATTACTGCTGTCATCCCTGTAACTTACCAGGCTTACTGCCAGCAGGAGAGAAAACTGCAGACTATTTTACAGCATGGCTACATGTAATTGATTGCATATTGGTTTTAATTATTTTATTGAATGCCTGGTGGTTTTATTTCTTTAATTGATTGGCTTGTGGTTTTATTGAGTTAATTGCTTGGTTGGCTAGTGCTTTTAATTGTTGTTTCTGGTTGTTTAGGTGCTTGTTGTATCTGTTTAATTATTGTGTATTTTTGACATTCAACCGAGGACCGCAGACACCCGTGGGGACCACCCGAGGACCCCCGCCGGCCTGTGATATTAATCCTGTGTGTAAAAAAATAAATAATGGTTTTATGTGGGGGAACAGGGGGTGGGTGGGTTGTGTATTGTTATTTATTAAATATTGAAATGGTTTTTGGTGGCCTAGGAGGTGGCTAGTAGGGCTGTTGTGTGTATTTATTTGTATTGTGGGTAGCGGTGGTGGGTGTTTAAGCCTACCGGGTGGGTAGCGGGAGGGGTTATTCCCTTCAATACCTTAGCGGTATTAACCACTAAGGTAATGAAGGGGTTAAGTCCACCCCGCAAGCCCCCTAAAAGGCCTAAACACCCACCAAGGGCCAAATACCACCTTCAGCCCCGCTACCCATAATAAGCATGGCACTGGTGGTTAACCCCTTCATTGCCTTAGCGGTTAGCCACTAAGGTAATGAAGTTGCCTGTAAATGCATTTTTATTGCATGGGATTCATGCCGGGGGTCTCCGGTGGTGATATTAATGGATATCAGCTCCAGAGTCTCCCAGCATCAATCCCATGCAGGAAAAATTGATTTTTTTTTCTAACTGCCGTCTCGCCGCTTCTCGGCAGCTTCTTGCCAACTTTTTGTGGCGGGACGATTTGGAGAGGAAATCTCCACTGTAGAGCGGTGATCAGCCTCGATAAGCTGATCGGGGCTACTAGAATTGAGCGAGTTTGAGAAGCTGGCGATAAGCGGCTAATCGCTGCACATTTGACGTTTTTTGTTCCGTAGAAAAACGCCGATTTTTGATCTTATCGCCAGGTTATGGGGCTTACTGAATTGCTGTAGGCTTTTTTGTCGATAAGTTGGCGATAAGGGCTTATCTCTGCTTATAGCACGAGGCCGTTGGTCAATTACCTTGCTCATAGATATTGAACAGCGATTACAGGAATCTATTATCTGCAAGCTTAGTTTATTCTAGGATTCTTAATTAAGAATAACCTGTTTGGCAAATGTTGGCAATCACGTGACCATGGGGTACGCCTGCAACTCGCGCACACGCACCATATCGGTTTAGATTTTTTCTTGACGCTTATCAGATTGATAACAATGCTTATAATTGTACCCTATTAAATCACTTAAAACAGCCTTATTTTATTTTCCACTTAACCTAAAATAAGAGACATGGTAAAACATTTTTGATGCATAAAACTCTATCGATCAATGAAGATAAATTCTTAACAAAGGTAGAAAAACTAAAACACAACTGTTAAAGTATTGCAATAAATAACTATTAAACTATACAAATACAAGACGGAAGAGGAGATTATCCCCAGCCCCTCCCTCCCTACCCCCCTCCCTTCCCCTTAGGTTGTGTTTCCCTTCTCTTTATTTTCTTTTATATCATGCCTTTAAGTTCTGTTTATGTGTATTGGCTTGTTAGCTTGAACACTATGGACACTGTGTACTTGCTTCACAGATCCTGTTCAGAGCAATGTTCATGATGTGTAAACTGTAAACTGAAAATAAAAAATTTAAGTTGAAAAAAATAAAAATAACTATTTAAGCTGGTCTATTGTTTCTGTCCCTCTCTCTGACATGCAGGACGGTCAATCTTGCTCCCTCTGTTGGCACCTACTGCACCGACACACTTTATTCGAGCAAATACCCAGTATGTACCTGGCAGATACCTGGAATGCGCCGCTCCTCACCTCTGACAAGCCCCGTTGCGTTTGCCTTCCCAGCCTGGGTTCATGCCTGGCTGACGGGCGGCTGATCTGTTAAATGATAATGATTAGGATTTAATAGGCTGCAATGCTTCGCGTGTCTACCAGATGGCATAAATTCATGAATTGTAATGAAGTATATATATATACTGTGCAGTATTGCAGCCAGCGGGAATAAAATGCTTCAATCCCTGCCTGGAAAATAACGCAATGCACTCGGGCAGAAAACAGTCACAAACCTCAATACACCCGGGTATACCCGAATTCGTGGGACTAGCCGAGCTCGAATAAAGTGTGTCGCCAGTGTATGAGGCAAAAACTAAACTTTTTTTGCTCACAATAGTTTTACGTTGCAACCACCGGGCTAGCTGTGTTGTGAGGGTGGGAATGGGCTGCTGTTGGTAGGTGGCAGTCTTTATTCCCTAGAACAAATTAACTTTGCAGATCATAGATTCCAGCAAACCCGGTTTTGTTATTTGAGATGCTGCCACCTAGCAACTAGTAAACTCTCCTCCTATCTAAATCAGATGGTCTCCAATAGTAACGCACAAAAGTGTGAGTAGAAGTCCATATTGCTGCTTTTATAATAATTGGCAATGTGATCCCTTTCGTAGCTGCTTTCCGAATGGTTGCACCTAATCGAGTGTCCCTTAAATGTATCTGTGTTAATTCCTGCTTGATTCATTGCACAATCCAGCATCTTATTGTATTAGTTTGGATGGTCTAAATGTTTTCCTTGAGGTTATTTATAACTGGGATATATCATCTCTTATGTTGACTGTTTTATCTAAATACAGTACATCATGCAATTAACCACAGAGAGGGAAGTAGCTGATGTATCCTCTACAAAATATAATTAAACTGGTGATTTAGCCATTGATCCAGTTTTCATTCTCCCGTTCAATATAACATGGAAACCTTTCAGGATATGAATTAACCAAGGTTCTGAAATATGAATTAAAGTCAACTCGGTCTCTCTGGTTGCAAAAGCTAGAGCCAAAAGGCATGACAATTTGATAGACAGATATCTCAAATCTATAGATTTATTTTCACTCATGAGTGCACATGACAGAGTCGCTCACCGATCGAAGGGAAGGGGAATTCCTCCACATCTGCCTGGTCAAGTGGAGCTCGGGGTGCATGAGTCTTTGGATCGGGAACGGGAACTTTACCTACCAGAGTGGACATCTTCACTGCTGCAGCAATTATGCTCTTACCTACCTTTACCGATACCATAAGCCCAACCGGGTATCCCTGCGAGGGTCTGGCTACCTTGGCGATTCCTGATGGTTTTCATACCATGTTGCTTTTAATTCATGTTTTTGCTGTACGTTCATATATTACCTCTCTTATTCACTACATATCCTTTTTATAATGCACTATGAAAGTTTGCGCTTCTCTTTTTTTTTTTTTTACTTATCACAGTTCCTGATGTTGAGCCATCCATTTTGATCAACAGCAATTCTCTTCTATTTAAGTCGGGTTCTTTCAATCACAATTTGTGATTTTTTTGACACATTTTTATATTGGTTAACACTGCGTACATTATTATTATATTATTATAACACTTCACTATATAGTATTTTCACGATAACAATTTCATAGACAAATATCTCAAATCTATAGATTTATTATCTAATGTGGATAAGTGTATCAGCAGTGGCTGAGAAATAACACACTGAGGTTTAACTTCTGTCTCGATAATGCGTCTGTTAATTTGTTTATTTCTCCTGGACATACATTGTTGACAAGAGAATACATTTGGCAAGTGCCCAAGACCAAATTTCTATTGTCTCGATACAGAGAGCATTGGAGGGAGTACATCCTATTCTGCTTATGTATGACACACCATCTTGTTGTCCATCTGAATCAATACTTTCACATTCCTACAATGATGAGGGACAAGAGAATGAAGAGATCATTTCGCTCCAATAAATTTATGTGGAGGTGTGTTTCTTTTTCTGACCACATTCCCCTCGTAGCACTTGTTTTGGAAAAATGTCCCCAACCTGAAAGGGACGAGTCTGTAGTGATAACTATCTCTGGAATCGATTCCATCAGACGACACAAAGGAGGAAGGGGCATCTGGGACCAATTACTTATCTCTGTTTTTGTTATTTTGTCTAGCCTGATTAGGGATGACAAGAGTAATCCCTGTCGCATACATTGCGCCAGGAGTGATTGCCTGCATAGGAGAGGAGCTTGCTAAAAACCTGGTTTCAAGGCCAGTAATCTCCATAGAATCACTGCTAATGTTTGCAGAAGACATAGATACTTTTATAATATCTGACATATATATATATATATATATATATATATATATCCCCCCCTCCGTGTCTAGGGTGACCATGTGTGCTACTATTACCTGAGTGGCAAACAGGAGGCCTAATCCTCCGCCACTGGGAGCCTGGGGTGTGTGTAATGAATATACTAACAGCGCCTCCACCTGGGAAGGATCCTCACACAGTGGGATAGCCCCTCCTAAGACAATACAGTCAGTAATAGCACACAAGGGTATATGTAACAGTATTTACTGGACAGTAACTTATAACAGGAACAATGCAACATAACATATAACAATACAATATACAGTTGTGTGAAAAAGAAAGTACACCTTCTTTGAATTCTATGGTTTTACATATCAGGACATAATAACAATCATATGTTCCTTAGAAGGTCTAAAAATTAGGTAAATACAACCTCAGATGAACAACAACACATGACATACTACACCGTGTCATGATTTATTTAACAAAAATAAAGCCAAAATGGAGAAGCTAAGTGTGAAAACCTAAGTACACCCTTACTGCTTCCATAGGAATTAAGATGCTAAGTAGCAGACAAGTGCTGCTAATCAAATGCCCTTGATTAATTGATCATCAGCAAGTGTGACCACCTAAATAAAGGCCAACGTTAGAGAAGCAATTGTTGCTGCCCATCAATCTGGGAAGGGTTATAAGGCCATTTCCAAACAATTTAAAGTCCATCATTCTACAGTGAGAAAGATTATTCAAACGTGGAAAACATTCAAGACAGTTGCCAATCTTCCCAGGAGTGGACGTCTCAGTAAATTCACCCCAAGGTCACACCGTGCAATGCTCAGAGAAATTGCAAAAAAAAAACAAGTGTTACATCTGAGAATCTGCAGGCCTCAGTTAGCATGTTAAATGTTAAAGTTCATGACAGTACAATTAGAAAAAGACTGAACAAGTATGGGTTGTTTGGAAGGGTAGCCAAGAGAAAGCCTCCTCTCTAAAAAGAACATGGCAGCACGGCTTAGGTTTGCAAAGTTGCATCTGAACAAACCACAAGACTTCTGGAACAAGGTCCTTTAGACAGACGAGACCAAAGTGGAGATGTTTTGCCATAATCCACAGCGCCACGTTTGGCGAAAACCAAACACAGCATATCAGCACAAACACCTCATACCAACTGTCAAGCACGATGGTGGAGGGGTGATGATTTGGGCTTGTTTTGCAGCCAGAGGACCTGGGAACCTTGCAGTCATTGAGTCGACCATGAACTCCTCTTTATACCAAAGTATTCTAGAGTCAAATGTGAGGCCATCTGTCCGACAGCTAAAGCTTGGCCGAAATTGGGTCATGCAACAGGACAATGATCCCAAGCACACCAGCAAATCTACAACAGAATGGCTGAAAAAGAAAAGAATCAAGGTGTTGCAATGGCCTAGTCAAATTCCAGACCTCAACCAGATTGAAATGCTGGATCTTAAGAGAGCTGTGCATAAACAAATGCCCGCAAACTTCAGTGAACTGAAGCAACGTTGTAAAGAAGAGTGGGACAAAATTCCTCCACAACGATGTGAGAGACTGATAAAGTCATACAGAAAACAATTACTTCAAGTTATTGCTGGTAAAGGTGGTTGTACAAGCTATTGAATCATAAGGTATACTTAGTTTTTCATACATGGCTTCTCCAGTTTGGCTTTATTTTTGTTAAATAAATCATGACACAGTGTAATATGTCATGTGTTGTTGTTCATCTGAGGTTGTATTTACCTAATTTTAAGACCTGCTAAGGAACAGATGATTGTTATTATGTCCTGATATGTATAACCATAGAATTCAAAGAGAGGGTACTTTCTTTTTCACACAACTGTATATATAGATCGATATACCGACCCGTGGAATATCTCCACAGTACATGGGTGCAGGAGCACCAGTGTCCCAGTGTCCAGGCCACAATAGCCAATCCCACCCAAAGTGTGTGACAGCGCTGCCCTCGTGTATTGTTGGTGCACTTGTAGATATACCTGCCCGGGCGCTCCAACCCCCAGGTGCCGCTGGGTACTAAGAAACAACCAATCAGTTGGTCCACCGAAGATCCGCCTCCGCGTGGGGTGGTATCCAGTTGGAGGGTCCCACCTTAGGATAGTCTCTGATTTGATGGCTTGGTCTGGTCCCAGATGCAGGCAGCGCACGCTGTGTGCATCCGTAGCATATATGCTGACTAACACTAATTTGCTAAGGGAAGCGTCCCTGTCTAGGGGTCTTCCCTATAGCACGCAAGCCATTAGTGATTGGGTCTAGCTGGGACCTATGGGGAGGTTCTGACCTAGACCAGTGGAGCACTTCTCCCTGGACCTAATCTATCCCCTTGCTATCCTGCTTATGACTGACTAACTCATTAACTGACTTAACTGTCTAACTGCCCTGTCAGTGCGAGTTCCCTCATGCCAAACTGCCTCTCTCCCATCACCACAAATGCGCAGCCCTATTGGCTAAGCCACGCCGCGTCATCCGGCCACCCCAAGGCCTCCTAGGGCTTGTAGTTCCTGCAGAGCCCATCTACCTAATAACGGGGGCATGACGTTGGGCGCGGCCATGACATCACCCGGCAGGTTCGCCCTCATTGGCTGAACTATCGGGCTGTGTGACCAGCGCTCCGTCGCATGTTGTGAGCACAGAATTCCTGTCTTCAGAGAAATCTGTACGCACAACGAAGTGGGCAATGTATGTAGCGGCCCCGGCCCCATTGAGGGGCGGATCTCGTCCCTGCAGTCCACGCCATAGCGGGCGCTGCAGCAGGCAGCGGGGACCATGCCTTACCAGACAGGCCCTTCACTGCTGCTCTATTTTCAGTGGACTCTTCTGTCTTCAGATGGTACTGTAATCGCTTTCTTACACTCACTAAAAATAACTAACCTGAGCTCAGGAATTAAAAGCTACTTAGACATAAGTAACCAAGAACATGAAGTTGAACTGAAAACTGGAACTTTTCAGGAGGGATAAGCTAGGGCTTTTATACTAGAGAGTTATTTCCTCCGTTTCACTGATGTCACATACCTAAGGGGGGTTAAAAGGAGCAAAAATGTGGTATAATTGCCCACATAAAACGTAACACCTTAGACCCAAGGATGTGGGTTACATGTATAAACAATAAATCAAAGCTTCTAGTTTGTGCATATTCCCTTTTAAAGTTGCAGTCCCCATAAAATGAGCCATAGGCAGCGGCATGTATGACGGTTTAAAATTGTTTTTGATATCTCTAAAAAAAATAATATCTTAAATATTTTACAAAGTTTTGGAAGAAATATGTGTTTAATACATATAGAAATGCACTTACAGTTCCTTGGGAAAAATAAAAGTTCAGTTCCCTGCATCTTAATTTTTTTTATCTCGTAAAGATTTCTTCAGCTTATAGTACTACTGTATATACAGTAATGTCTGGTTTCACCCCTCTAGTTTTTCCACGGATCATGGATTTGGAAAATGTATGTTTAATTTTGGTAAAATGGGCTCAAAACCAAGGTTAATATGGATGCTAAGTCCCTAACACTTTGTGACATCGCTGGGTATTGGGGACCATTTTCAGAAAAGCTCAGGATAAGACAGTTTCTCTGTTAAGTCTCTTTAAATTCTGCCTTAAAACAACTGTAGGGGGTGGAGCAAGTGAGAGGTTGCCATGTGAGCACTACTTTAAAGGGGATTGGCCTTCTAAAATAAGAATTAAAGTAAGATATCCCGAAGGGCGTGGTTTTGAGACAACTGAGAGTGAACACAGGACATTCGGGAGTAACAGACAGCAGTTTATAGCTGTTTGGCAGTGTTTTTGTACCGGTATACTTCCACGGTACATGTTTTTAACAAGGAGGATTGGGACGTAGATCCACACAGTGAACCGGGGGATTTGGACGAAAAATCTCGCGAGACGTAGTGATGTCACCACGCCATCACGTGCTGCCGGACGGCCACGGAGGAGGCAAGCAGTCAGAGGAGAGGGGAAGTCCAAAGACGGGACTGACAATAACAGAAGGGGAAATAATACTCTGTACCCCTGAAGTAGCGTGAGTACTACTGGCACATCAGGTGCAGTTTAAGAGACGCACGGCCCCTTACTACGGGTCTCATAACACCGGAGCTAATACCCTGCCCTTAAAGGCTGTGGACAGTATTTGGAGTGCACTGCAAAAGTGTCTCTCTACCTCTGGCAGCCGGCCATAACACCCTAAGTGGTTACAAGGACATTGTATAGGGAACCTACATAGACTGTTTATAGATCCACGGATACCCACTCTTGATGAGTGTGAGATGCTCTAAATTCTCAAAAGTTTTTATGATAACTCACAAAGTGTGAGTATTTTACCTATTGTCATTTTTTATCTAATTTTAAAATAAACTGTGTTACACTATGTGTGTGTCCCACTTCTCTTCCTACATGTGACACTACGCACGAGGATACGCTTCCTGCGGATGAGATGCTGCTGGATGTTCCAGATTCGTCATAATTGTTCCAGATCCCAGAGTGGATACAAGGCCTGATTATATCTTACACACTGTAAGTGCATCTCTTACCCTCTGGCGGTGAAATTGTTAGAACGTATTACCCTATGTTTGTTTTTCTTGTCTCCACTTGCGCCTAGGTCATTCTTGATGGGATATATATATATATATATATATATATATATACACACACACACAGGTAAATAAGGTTGATTATCTACTTTAAAGGACAACACATTGAGCTTACTTTTCAAATAGGTATTTTTTGGGGAAAGAACTGTGCCAAATTATTTTGACAAAAGAAATCCCAGAACATAAAGGATCCACTCACCTGAGACCCCAAGAACTCTTTCCTCCTTCTTGGCGTCCTGGGGCAGCAAGCGGTTCATTTACAGTATAAAAATGTTGGTGGAAAGGTTGGGCTGGGTGAGTTTTAGGGGCCTCCTCTTTAGACACGCACAGGAGGACGTGCACACTGACCGAGCTCGGTGGTGGTTTGTTTGAGCTTTTTGGCTGGAGCGGAGCAGTATCATGTGATCGCAAGGGGCATGGTCCAGGACGGCCAGAAGTGCTGATTGTCGCCAAGCCACGTGGGCTGTCCCAGTGCTGGTGTGAGGGTGCAGCGACCATTGGATCCTTTTGGTGTCGGAATGGTGGGGACCTGGCGGCCTTGGCCTTTGATGTGCTACGGCAGGTATTGACTTGCATCTGGGCTGGCTTCCGCACTTCTTCAGATGTGGGTGGTGCAGATGTGCATTGTACTGTGTGTGGTTAAGGGGCTTGTTCAGAGAATGGTGAATGACATGTTGGCACGAGGTTCTATTTTCTCAAGAAGACACAGACTCAAGTATTTAGGGCCTCAACATTACTGACATTGTAACACTGTATTGTTATACTGTGAGACAAGGAAATCTATTTTCAGTGCAATGTTTATCCCCAAAAGGAAGCAATGTTTTCTAGGCCAAAGGTACAGCTGCACTTATTCTCAACTAAATACCAGCAATGCATAAGGGAATACTAATATGTAATACAAGTACCATTTGCTTTTAAAGTATATTGCCATTCTCTGCAGAATTGGATGGGTTTATTGCATCGCTGCACAAAATCACATTTTGAATAATGGTATCATTATTGTGGTGGTCAGGAAATCAACCAACTCATGCATACAAGTCTTGTGAGTTTACCCAAACAAAGAAGGAATGTATTTTCAAAACCCAGTAAATTAAATGAAATGTCTGTTATGTATTTCAGCCTGTCAGTAACTGAAGATATAGAAGACAGAGGTTTGTAAATAAACTGAAATGTGGACATTATAGGGCAACCATCCAGTATATGTACAACTTAACAATATTTTTGACAGGGTGAATTTCATCTTCTTCTGAGATGCAAACCACAGTGTGACAAGAGAGGCTCAATTCTAATGGGTAATAATGTTTTTGGCAAGCAGCGTGCTATCCTTTATGATTCATACATTTGGTAAGTCAATGACATGCATGTCTCTCTTTGGGGTAGATCCACAAAAGTCCATCGTTTTTCTGCTAATAATGTGCCTTATGGAAATTGGGAATGGATGTCTTATTAACGGGTTTCCTCAAAACTAATGAGATTCAAAAATAATATCCGTTCATCAAAATAGCAGCGCTATTAACAGGGATTTTCATCTCTCACATTTCCCAATACACTGCACATACGCATTGGTCAAACCTTAACATGTGTTCTTATGCATAATAATGCATTTCTCCTGTGCGTTACCAAAAGCTAATGCAAATCTTGTTATAATATTGAGACATGTTACACTTCTACATTTTGTGAACCAAACATATTAAAGAAAATGATATCACAAGAGAGAGAGAGTATCGAACAGAGAGAGAACATCCGAGAGAGAGAGAATTTGAAAGAGATAGGGAACAGAGACTGGAGATGGAGAGACAGAGAGAGAGAGAACAACAGAAAGAGAGAGAACAACATAGAGAGAGAGAACAACAAAGGGAGAGAGAACAGAGAGAGAGAGAATATAGAGAGAGAGAGAGCTACAGAGAGATAGAGAGTCCCTAAGAGAAAGGGAATACAGAAAGAGCCTTCCATAGCCTGTACAGCTGTTCCTGAACTGAAGGCGCCGAGTCTGCTGTGTTGTCTTGCCACCTACTTCCCTGTTTACCTTACCGGAAGTCGTCAACCCCTCACCGGATGTGACGTCAGACGCCATCCACCGCGATCCGACGGGAGTCACTTGGAAGTAAAGCAGCAAGCGTTTCATCTGTTCCGGCACTCTACTGCCTCAAGTAAAACCTTATGTGTACATGTCCTATGTACTTATTGTGACTACATTTCCTATATGCTTTTAACTTATAAATGTGATACCTTCGATCTATACCATGGTCTCTCCTTGTCTTCCATGAACACCTACTCGAGTGGGATTTCTCCTATATCATCATCTGTTTGGGTCCCTGTTACTGCGGTCTAATACTTACCTGCCGTCCTGAGTAATGCTGGTTTAACCACTTACCTGCTGTAAGTAGGCATTTAATAGAGCCAAGATTCATTTACACCTACTTTGTGTTATTTTGCTGCACCATCATTTTTTATCTTTTCTTCTGGGGTGTTCCTGAAACCATCGCTCCCTTCCTACCCTGGACACACACTTCTACATTTTTCCATTATTTATAGAGTACTTCCTTCATTTATTTTACATTAATAAAAATCTAATATTAATTTATATTGTTGAGATGTATGGATATACATTATTTTACACCCATAAATAATACAGTCATTATTACATAATATTCCATATCAGTTCACACAAACATATCACATTAATTACTAAAAGGCATAAAATATTTTGTGTTTAAGACATTTATATGATCCCTAATATTTATCTTTGTATGACACGTCATGTAGAGATTTTAAACTAGGATGGAGGGTAGAGGGACAAGAAACAGATAACAAACTAAATAGAATAGATAGGGATGGGGAAATAGCAAGGGGTCATGAAGGTAGAATGGGGGCAAGTGGGAGTTTGGCAAGCAGGGAGACACCCATATTAAATACAGATAATACTAGACCACTTCTAAAGACTAAATATAATTGGAGTAGAAAGGCAGGAGCAGATCTATATCTATAAGTCTGAAATAATATTTCTGTGTGTATGTCTTCTCCCTGCGTGATTGGCCCTGTGTTTCCCCTGTGTCATTGGCCACGGACGCACCCCCGCCCCCTCACCCCACCCCTCACATTGCACCTCTTGCCCTCACTTGGATTAGTAATCTCACTTAGCAGGACCACCCACACCACTACCACCCGCTGCTCCTTGGCACCGGCCTCACCTCTCCCCCACCACCAACCCCCCTCCCCCCGGTCACACCACTACCACCCGCCGCTCCTCGGCGCCGGCCTCACCTCTTGACCACCACCAACCCCCCTCCCCCCGGTCACACCACTCTGTGTCCCTGTCTCCCGCTGAGACCCCCTGCCCCCGGGTATCACCTCCACCTGCCGTGCACCCCCATGCCCCTGGGTGGCAATCCCCCCTACTGCCCCCTGTGTCGGTCCACCCCGGACCCTTACCCCCACCCCTTTCCCCGGTGCCCGCCTGTCACATGCGCATTGCACGTGTGCTCCAGCGGCCTGGCGGTGCGCGCACGCTGCGGCTCCAGCCTGCGGCTGCTCCCATTCATCAGGCACTTCAGCCTCCTCCCGACGCCGGCTCACGCCCGTTCCGGGTTGCCGTGCGCTCGGCGGCCTGCGCTGCATGCTCCACCCCCACACCCGGGACCGACCGGTCAGAGCGCCCGCACAGGAGAGGCGCCTTCTGGACCGGTGGGAGCGCGGAGACTGAATGGAGGTGGCTGGTGTCCGCCGGTGGGGGGAACGGGCGAGTCCTCACTGCAGTTGTGTGTGCCCGAGGACATTTTAGTGTGTGTGTGTGTGTGTGTGTGACACTGTGTGTGTGTGTGTGTGTGTGTGTGTGACACTATGTGTGTGTGTGTGTGTGTGTGTGTGACACTGTGTGTGTATGACACAGTGTGTGTGTGTGTGTGTCTGTGTGTGTGTGTGTGTGTGTGTGTGTGTGTGTGACACTGTGTGTATGTGTCTGACACTTTGTGTGTGTGTCTCTCACTGGGTTTGTGTGTGTGGCACTGTGTGTCTCACGGTGTGTGTGGCACTGTGTGCTGCGCTGGGGGGGAAGGACCGGAGCAGCGCAGGGGGGGGAGGACCGGAGCAGCGCAGGGGGGGGGAGGACCAGACCTGCGCAGGGGGGGGAGGACCAGACCTGCGCAGGGGGGGGAGGACCGGACCTGCGCAGGGGGGGGGGGAGGACCGGAACTGCGCAGGGGGGGGGGGGAAGGACCACAGCTGCGCTTGGGTGGGGGAGGCAGAGAAAGACGAGGGGAATGGGGGGGGGGGGGGTGGCGAGAGGAAGGAGCGGGAGGTTTTGGTCCCGGGCAGCGCCGGGTCTCTCAGCTAGTAAGATAATAAATAGCACAGACTGAAAACAACCTTAAATGCATGCTTGCTAATGCAAGAAGCCTGACAGATAAAATGGGGGAGCTGAATTAATAGCTGCAAGGGAGCAGTATGATATCATAAGCATTACTGAAACATGGTGGGATGAAACTCATGACTGGGCAGTTAATTTAGAGGGTTATTCCCTATTTCGGAGGGATCGCGCAAATAGAAGAGGAGGCGGAGTATGTTTATATGTTAAACCGGATCTAAACCCTATTATAAGGGAAAATGTTTATGAAGGGATTGATGAAAATGTACAAACCTTGTGGATAGAAATTAGCAGTGGAAGACTTTATAAGTACAAAGAAAATGTTGTGTAGGGATATGCTACAGTGGCGGCCACGTTTATCCTAATGCGGCCGGATCCGCGGCGCTCTAATAATCGCGGGCAGATGCGTTTTGTTTTTTTTGGTCCGGAGTGAATTGCGTTATTTTAGCGCTCGTAATATTAGCATTTTATCATCGCTGTCTGCAATACTGCAATACCGTCTAAAAACTCAGGGGGGCGTTCGCGAGCTGTTGTCTTTGAAGTCTTTGAAGTCTAATACTTTAGCAGTTCAACCTACGTCAGTACACAGTCTGCGTGTGCACACGCAGTAATTGTAAATTTGCATATTTACTGTATACATGCATTTGCAGTGCTGTATGTCTCATTTGAAAATTGTTGAAATGCATAGGCGTGTACAGTACTGTTACAGTATCACATTTCTGCATATACAGCGCTCTCCCCTCGCTCGCCCCCGCACACACACAGGATAATGTACTGCACTGCAGGGTATTTCAACTTCTTATCTTCTCTACAGTGCAGTACACCTCTCCCACACCATTCCTTTGAATGTGTGTCTTTCTGGTTTCAATCACATTCCTGCTTGACATCTGATGATTACTGCGCATGCTCCAGGGGAGCGTCGCCGTATGCACATAAAAAGAAAAAAACAGTGGATAGTGTAATATTGTAAAAAACAATAAAAAGTGAAAGTGAATAACAAGTTCCTACTCACAAAAGTAGCAGGAATATAGGCATGTGAGTGACTGATACTCTGTGATGCAGCTCGTTCCGGAGGTTTGGTATATGGGTCAGCACATCTTGGAAAAATAGAAAACAGCCATAGTGTAGATGGAAATAAACTTTATCTAATAAGTAAGACAATTGGAGGCTTACGGCATTAGAAGGAAATACAGCATTGGGGATGTTATCTCAGATGCAGCATAGATCGTCTCGTCTGCTTCTACCCGCTGGCGGCGTCCGCGAACGTCACTTCCGGATCGTGACGTCACTTCCTGCCGGAGCTAAGGATCGTGAGAGTTCCCTTGCTTCTTTCCCTCCTCTACCAAGATGTCCATCTATGGACCTCCCCGGCTGGCTGCCATTGAAGAAAAAAAAAAAAAGTTTTTTTCTTCAATGGCAGCCAGCCGGGGAGGTCCATAGATGGACATCTTGGTAGAGGAGGGAAAGAAGCAAGGGAACTCTCACGATCCTTAGCTCCGGCAGGAAGTGACGTCACGATCCGGAAGTGACGTTCGCGGACGCCGCCAGCGGGTAGAAGCAGACGAGACGATCTATGCTGCATCTGAGATAACATCCCCAATGCTGTATTTCCTTCTAATGCCGTAAGCCTCCAATTGTCTTACTTATTAGATAAAGTTTATTTCCATCTACACTATGGCTGTTTTCTATTTTTCCAAGATGTGCTGACCCATATACCAAACCTCCGGAACGAGCTGCATCACAGAGTATCAGTCACTCACATGCCTATATTCCTGCTACTTTTGTGAGTAGGAACTTGTTATTCACTTTCACTTTTTATTGTTTTTTACAATATTACACTATCCACTGTTTTTTTCTTTTTATGTGCATACGGCGACGCTCCCCTGGAACTTCCTCTACACCATTGCTGCAAGACTTCTGGAACAGTCTTTTGTCAGGGTCGAGTGATAAGTTGTTTTTGCCTTTATTTCACTGTTATTAATATATTTCACTGTTTATAATTTTGTTACACTGCACAATTTTTGTATAAGATTTTATTTTCACTGCTTGGGGTACAGTAGAGCGCCATCTAGTGTTTTTTTCACATTTTCAGATTACTGCGCATGCGTCTGAAAGTTCACCACTGCTTGCTTGAGTGAGTGACCAAAAAAAAAATATATAGTAATTTTCTCCTCATTTTTTATTTTCTCCACAAGCCTGCAAAAACCATCTTGATATTAACCTGTACCCCCCTCCCCCATGCACACAAGGCTCTCTCAAGGATTTGAAACTCTTATCGACAGACACCTCTACAGATTCATTCATTTTCTGAAGCTTGCCATTGTGTTTTTAATCCGTCCCTAGCCGAGCGTCACCTCACTGCACCTGCGTGTAATTTTCTTTGAGATGGGAGTTAGCTGATTACTGCGCATGACTCACCCAACCCCCCCCCCAACCCTTTGAGGCTTTGTTTACGGTAACGCTTTGGAAAATCCCTTCTCGAATTTGATATGTAAATCTGATTTGCACAGCACTGTGAGAATTGAGAGTTAAAAAAACCACCGTTAACTGATTCATGTTGTTCTTTCTTTTTCTTTGGTGTACTGTGGGTGTGTGTTTGTGTGGGGGGGGCTGTTGTCAATGATTATGATTATCATGAATGTAAATAAATATTTATTTTATTTTATCAGGAACAAAAAAAACAAATATAAAAATAATCATGAATAATACATAATGATGTCTTTATTAAGTTCTTCTGTCAGATGGAAATTGAGGGGCGGTGGATAATCATGAATAATGCACATTGATAATAATATTAATTAATAATATATAATATATATTATATTATGTATATATAGTAATATAATTTTTTCCGTCTTTATCTTCTTCCTCATTCTGTGTACAGTGCAGTAGTTCATTGAGAGAGGAGAGGTTTTGTGTACATCATGACTGCAGTTTAGATACTGTACACATGAGGAGCTGGCGAAAATTTGTAAAAGTCATAGTTTTCTATAAAATACTGATAAATTTGAACAACTGTTGCCATCTTATCATCTGTTGCATTAATCACGGCCCATATTAAATAAGCGTACGTTCTGTCGGGTTTTTGGAACACGGGCTGCACTTGTACACTCATGGCGGGAATCTCTGGACAATAACCAGACCAGAAACTGGTGCTTGTCTTTCTTTAATATGAAAAGCCTAAATTGATACATTATTGTAACCTCTTCCTTCAGTCCCAAGGCCAATTTACAATAGACCACTGTGGTAATAAACGAAACACCTGCAAGTCGACACATTACTGAAGCGCATGCGCATTACAATTCATGAATATCTGCCATCTGGCGGACACGCGAAGAATTGCAACCAATTAAATCTGAACCATTATCAATAAACACATCAACCACGCATCAACCGCGCATCAACCGCGCATCAACCGCGGCTGTGAATGCAACATGAATGCGGCATGAACGCGGTGAAGTGCGTGGCATTCGAAAAAAAATCCCGGAAAAATGCAGTGATGTTGGAGAATAAAAGGGGCCGCGACAGTATAAAATACCAAATATCTGTTAGACTGAGGATGCCAAAATACTTTTGCAAATGGAAAAGGCATCAAAACTAGCTCATGTTTGCATAATGGGTAATTTTAATTATCCAGATATAGTGGCCTATTCTATAAACTTCGATAACTAACTCATCGAGAATTTTGAGCAGTTCCTGAACGATTTGGCAAGTTTGCTAATCAAAAAGTTCCAATGACCTGTCAAATTCGTTCGCGAGGTGCATCTCCCTGAGCAATCTCGCTCCTGCTCAAACACACCGAGCAGGAGCTGAAAAACAGCTCCAACTCCCAATTTTGAGAAAATCACCCTATTCAAGTAGCTCCGACGAGATCATAGAGGCTCTCACCTAGCGAGCTTATCACAGATCTCATCTCGCCACCCCAAGGGTGGCAAGATGGGATTTGCGAGTAGGACTTAGAATTTATTTTTGATTTTCATTGAATCAGATTTAGTCGTGAGTCTCCGGAGCTGTTACACATTAATACCAGCTCCGGAGACCCCCTGCTTCCATCCTATGTACTGTAATAGAAATACATTTACAGGCAGCTTCATTACTTTAGCGGCTAGCCACTAATGCAATGAAGGGGTTAAACATGAGTACTCAGTTTGTTGGGGATACAGAGGGTGGATAAAGGGGATAGTTGCCCCAGGGTGGGTGGTTAGGCCAGCTGGGAAGGTTGTGGGAGGAGTTAACCCCTTCACTACCATAGTAGTAGTAACCACTATGGTAACGAAAGGGTTAACCACTCCCGCTCCCCACCTGAGAGGCCTAACACATACCCTTGGGGCAACAACCCCCTTCACCCAATCCCTCTACCCCCAAGAAACATTAAAATACAACAACCCTACTACTCACCTCCTCTACTCCCAACAACCCCACTCAACACATTCAGTACAATAACGGGCAAAATTACTATTATCCATATATGGATAATAGCTCATTTGACCATTAAAAATAAAACATTATCCAGCCAGCAAAAAGTAAATAAAAGTTCTACTTACCCCTGCCAGGATGAAAGCCATCCTCATCACCGTTCTCTGTGTCCATGTCCTCTGTGGGCAGCAACTCTACAATCAAAAAACAAACTAATGGCCACTAACCCCTTAATTAGCTTTGCGGTTAGTAACCGCTATAGTAACTCTAGCAATAGTGCCCAAAGTCATACAGTAGCTGCAAAGGCAAACAAGATCTTATCTTGCATTAAATGGCAATGGATGGAAGGAAAGTAAACATAATGATGCCCTTTTAAAAAGCATTAGCACACCTCGAATATTGAGTACAATTTTTTCCATAGAAAAGACATTTTGAAACTAGAGAGTACAGAGATGAGCCACCAAATTAATATAGGGGATGGATAATCTGACATATGAAAAGAGACTAGCTAATTTACAGTAGATTTGTTTACATTATTAAAGAGGCGTCTAAGAGGGGACATTATAACTATATACAAATATATTCGGGGACAATACAAGGAACTTTCAAAAGAACTATTCAACACAAGAGCAGTAAAAACGACACAGGGGCATCCCTTAAGGTTGGAGAAAAGGAGATTTCCCCAGCAACAAAGGAAAGGGTTCTTACAGAAGGGCAGTTAAATTATGGAATTTATTACCCATTGAGACTGTGATGGCAGATATAATAGATATCTTCAAAAAAAGGTTAGACATCGTTTTAGAAAGAGAAGGTATACAGGGATATGAGACAGTTTTGATTAATGCACAGTTTTTTTTTTTAATAAAGTGTGAAACTGCAACAGTAGAGATGGTCAAGGTCATTAGACAAACAGACGTTTACATTGTATCCTATATTCAGACACCTGCAGGGCTACTACTGAACTACTGTAGCATTCAGAGTATCATAGGCAAAGATATTCAGTGCTCCATTTGTTGGTCATGCACTGAACTGCAACAACATAAATAACACCACAAATAATTATTCCGACTGACTGTAGCCGAGGTGCCGCTCAGTCGTGGACTAGGTGCTGACAAAGTGTTAATTATGCATCTAACGCGCCCACGCCGATAGTAAATCCCACTACATCTGTACAAATGGAGACAGTTTCATATAATAAAATGATAAAACAGAGAACCTATACGTTACAAATGAATAATATTAATTCCCGTCAAAGTGCTCCTGACGTTGACGATATGAGAATTCCTGTTTTATTGCTATAACATCCCTCTTTGTTGAATTCTACTTCTGATACCCAAATGCATTATTTTTATGCTCAAAACATTGCCCCTGTTGCAAGGTCAGGCCAACCATTTGCGGGTGTTTCTTTTCCCCCACTCTTTTAAAGGCTGGGAGAGAGAATAAATTTTAAACAAATCAATCTGAGAACATAAAATAACCTATAACTCTCTCCCTGTAAGCCATATAAGAATGCTACCCTAGCTGTTGCATTCATATAATTTTAATGCATACCAGGACATCTGTCCTAACAGGGCTAATTTTATTTTTGAGGTGGTAAGAAATATCTGACATATGCAACACAGACATCCTGTCATGTTTGATATTGTTCTACCCGCTTGATTTTGCCCGTCACAAGTCTATATTTTTAAATCTGTAAGGAAATGGAGAGTGCCCTCTCTGTCACCGTCTGTGTGCCAGACCAGTCACAGGGATGTACACAAAGCCCTTGTAGAGAACCTAGAGATCGTGTCAAATTTATGGTACATCTTGGTACACTTTCACCAGTCGCTACTATTATAAGCATATTATTTTGTCATTGTTTTATTGGCCCATTAATGCAAAGATAAAGTTAACCCAGGTGACCTCACAGGAGAAAAATAGGTATTTTTAAAATTAATGTTAACCCCTTGGTTGTTGTATTCTTATCATAACTGAAAGTTATTAACATAACAGGATTGTTGTTCAAAATCTTTATTTAAACCATGTGGGTCCTGTGTTTTTTTTTTTTTACATTACAATCCAAAAGGATTCTCTTTGTAATCATTTTTTAAATCTTGATAATCCTCCTCTTGGCGCACATGATAGTTCCTCCAAGGCTATAAATTCAAAGCAATCATCTTACCAATATGTTTTATTCCATACATGGGCTACTGTAGCATAAGTCAAATTAATTTTATTTAGTACATGGACAGGTTTATAAATCTGTTGCTTAAACATACATGTCCTTTTTATATGCTGTACCTTTAGAACAATTAAAAAAAAAAAGATTTAATTGTAAAATATTTTGTTTTGTTGGAGTCAACAACATGACACAAATTTCCCTTTACTCCACATTGTTTACAACAACTGCACTTGAAACATTCATTTTCCAATACAGATAACTTTTTTTGGTTAATTAAGCAGCGAGTGACAAACCCCCAATTTCCACCTTTTTCTTGTAAAAACAAAATGTAAACATTATTGGTCCCTTATTCCTCTCAAAACGTAATCATGTTTTAAAATGCAGCAATGTTTGAGATATTTTTATAACATAATTACTGTTGATACAGAACTATAACAAGTACTAAAAGATACACCAGACATATGGTGTGTATTCAGACTTGATTTTTTTAAGAACCAATAACGATTCTTTCATTATTCTACATGCTTTTTTTTGGCCTTCTTTAACACTCAACCACTCGTAGTTAAGGCATAATTCTCCAAATGGTGTTATCAATTGTTCATTTCAGATGGAAACTCTGTGCCTTTAAAATAAAATTACCTGCAGTGAGTTTCCTAAATAAAGTAGATTGCACTGAATCTTTTTGATCAACATATACTGTAGTGTAACACCCAAAGAAATCTACTTTTATTGGGTCGTATCTATGTGTGAAGCATAAATTCAATTGATTTAAATTTAAAAAAAAAATCAAAGTGCCTTTCCACACCAATACAAAGTCTTTATTGGTTCAGAACAAAATGAGTAATACTAAACATCATGTCTGATATATCTTTTAGCACCCGTTATAGATCTACATCTGATGAAGTTATAAAAATACTTTGTAAAAACTTTTAGAATGTGATCCAGTTTTGGGTGAAATAAGTCAAAGAAAACCACAGATCATTTTCAGACGACATAAGAGAATAAGAGATCACTGTGTACATTCGTTTTTACAAGAAAACGTGGAAGTTGGGGTTTTGTTACTCACTCCTGAATTAACAAAGAAGTTATCTGTAAAGCCAAATGAATGTTTCAAGTGCGGTTGTTGTAAACAATGTACATTTGTGTTAAAGGGAGCTTTGTTTAATGACTCTAGCAAAACAGAACATTTTAAAATGAAATATTTTCTTTAAATTGTTCAGATGTGACATGAGGTATATAGGAAGGAGAATATGTATGTTTATGGATTTATGAACATGTACATGGAATAAGTAACATAAATTTGACTTATACTACAGAAGCCCATGTATGGGATAAACATATTGGACAAGATGATTGCTTGGACTTTATCACATTGGAGGAAGTTTCATGTGCACCAAGAGGAGGTACAGCTGCAGCGGCCGTTATTCAAACACTTCACGCGTTGTGTACATCGGAATACCGATGTCATGACGCGGGATGTCTTCCAACCGTACCGCAGTAAGACGCGAGTGCGGCGAGTGTAGAAAATGGCATTTTAGTGTTCTGTTTTTAAACACCTTAAATTGACAGAGTAGCACATCACTGTACACACTGCAATTCATTCATTTCATTGCACCCAAAGAAACAGAATCCATGAAATTCAAACAAAGCAATCGTGATATGTGTAGGTGCCTGGGGCGATTGGCCGCATTCATGCCTCGTGGAGTACAGCAGCGCACACGAAATCGGCGCCGTGATTTGTTCGAAAAACGGCCACTGCAGCTGTAATAGATTGGAGGAAAAAAAACATTACATTACTTGCACCCACGTGGTTTGAATAAATATTTTGAGCTACAATCCTATTTGTAATTTGTGGATATGGTGATAATTTCTTACCTTCATCATATGATGTGAGTAACAATGGTATATTTTTAGTGATGTTTTCTTTTATGTATGATGGGGGACTGAAGCTAAGCCCGGCGTGCGCCGACATCAGAGAGGCCCGGCACACATTTCAACAGATCAAGGCACCCCTTTTATGTCAGCTCTCCTCTCACTTTCTGATAGAGACTGCTGCTGTCCCTCTTCCCTTTTTAAAGCAGGTTAGCTGAATCAATTAGATTCACCTGTGGCTTGCCTAGCCAGTGGAGTTAACCACCCGCATACTGGAAAGCAGGCATAGTGCAACCTCCTACTAATATTTTGTCTATGACTCCATGACAATTTCAAACTATTCCATGGTCCATGTTTGGAAGGTGTGTATCAGGCATATATTGTGGTGGAATAAAAAAAAGATGCCCAAGCAAGATAAAATGGAGATCTGGTTAATTCAGAGATCAAATAAAGTTATGTAATTATCATGGATATGTAATTATCCACGAAATCTGTTGCAAATAAGTTTGGTAAACAGACACAGTGCTGAAGTAACACCAGTGACCTCTTCTTAGCTGCAGTGATTCTACTTGTACCTCAGCAATTCCTCCCCTGTCCCCTCACCCATTGTTTACTATGCATTGAATGATACTAGAAGTGAGTACGGCCAAGCTACATACAATCTGCCAATGTCATGTTTCCTATGATTGAGGTGTAAAAAAATACAAAATACCTATAATAAATTAATAGCATTAACAAAAATAAAACACCTCTAAATCAAAACACAATCCAATACAAGTAGATATGTAGACAAAAACACGTGAAACCCCTTTGCTGTCAGAAGGGACTGTAGTGCATTGCTATGCAATGCGATGCTGGTCACCCTATGTCAATAAACAACATATTCAATTACATTTTAATTTCTAAGCGTTTAACAGTTAATGCTTCGTCTTGTTGACTGCAATTGCAATGTTTTCCAGTACTGTAATTACTAACCAGACGGAGCTATTAACTGATGTTTATGTCCTGTAGTAAGCTCATTACAAAAACTATTTTGCAATAGCACATACGTTTCCTTTAAAAATGAAAAATGTTTATGGTGGTTACCAGCTATTACAGTGGGTTGCTAAGGAGTCGTAATGTTAGGAATAAAATAATAAAGCTGTGTTTATATAGGAGCTTTAAGGATTTAGATCTATTAAACAGTGCTAACCCCTTATGGTGTTGTAGAGCACAAATTTGTAGATCTGAATTACTGTACTCACACATGTTTAAACAAACACACAAACCCACATATGCTTTAATAATGTTATATATTGCGAAAACCCTCCTTTTTACACAGAAGCAGCGGCCGTTATTCGAACAAATCATGGCGCCGTTTTCGTGTGCGCTGCTGTACTCCACGCGGCATTAACGCCGCCAATCGCCCCAGGCACACGCGTTTATTGCAGTTGCTTTGTTTGAATTGTATGGATTCTGTTTCTTTGTGTACAATGTAATGAATTGCAATGTGTACAGTGCTGTGCTACTGTGCTACTGTGCTACTGTGTCAATTTCAGTGTTTAACACTAAAATGCCATTTTCTGCACTCGTGCCTTAAGGCGGGAAGGGGCGGTACGGTTGGAAGAAATCACGCATCATGACATGGGTATTCCGAGGTATACAACGCGTGAAGTGTTCGAATAACAGCCGCTGCATCTGTGTATGGGTGTAACAGCTCTGGTTTTGTCATTAGAAGACATCTTACAGCACAATTCACTTCAATGGATCATAAAGCCTCTTCTGGCACTGGAAGGAATCTTATGGCATAGCCCCACTTAGTAAATATAGGTCCTAATGCCATCTAACCCATAGCAAATACAAATACAGAAAAAAACTCCTGTGGTTTAGGGCAGGGGTGGGCAAACTTTTGTTGCTGCGGCCCCTGCCTCCTCTTCCCCGGTGCTCCCCCCCCTTTCCTTACTGCGGCATCAAATGACGCTGCGGGGTCATGTGATGTCACGTCACATGACCCCCATGGCATCATTTTATGCCGCGGCAGAATCTCGGTAAGTTGAGTTGCAGAGGCCTTTAATTTAAATGCCTTGGGCAAGAGAGCGGGGCTTCTTCAACCACTGCGCCCAACCAGAAAAATCTCGCGCCCCCCAGTTTGCACACCCCTTGTTTAGGGTACTCATTATTTTTTTTACTGTGGTTTACCATATCGTATATAAAAACAAATACAAAAATCATAAAAAACAAAACCTGTCCATGAAATGTCTAAATATTAATGTAACCATGTATTGTTATCATAACTCTGTGCCCAGGACATACCTGAAAACGAGTGGTAACTCTCAATGCATTTCTTTCATCCTGGTAAAACATTTTTATAAATAAATAAAATAAAATGGTAGAGGCGACCCCCCTCCTGTGAAAGTTTGTAGTCCTGTATTATGTGTTCAATTCCCTGTATTTTAAGTGTCTGCATGCATAGCTGTAAAAATCTGCATAAAAAGTTTGTTTAATATAAAATAAACAATAGTAATATTATAAATAATAATAACACTAATATGAGTTTTCGGTATGTGCACATGTATAGATAGTATATTGTAAAGACTAAAGCTGCAATCCATCCCGGAAGCCTGAATGAATTGAACTCACACGAACATAGTGACTCATCGCTCACCTAATAGTATTGAGTAAAAAACTTGGTGCATAGGGAAATTTGAACTATTAACTACTTGAACTAGTGGCCAGCAAGGGTCACTAAAAGCCCTATAAATATAAATGTTATAGGGCTTTTAGTGACCCTTGCTGGCCGCTAGTTCAAGTAGTTTATGAATTGAACTCATAAAGTTAGTATCTTCCCCGCATGTCCTACTCTTTTAGACCAGCGGTGCTCAAATTGAGACTTTATTGGGGGGGCGCGGGACGCGCGGCGGTTAAATTTACGGGTGAATTTACTTACCGGCTTATTGTCCACGTGTCTCCATGGCAACGCGGCATCAAATGACCCCGCAGCGTCATTTGACACATCAGTAGAGGCGAGGGGGGGGGGCGCGAGCGAGGAGGCAGCAGGGGCAGGGAGTTTGCGCACCGCAGTTTTAGACTGATTTCTGGAAGAGTTTATCTCCTGAAAGAAGCATCAGTTTGTAAAGGCAAACAGCGTTGGAAAGGACAAAAAGAGATCTCTCTGTGTTAGTGTAAAAAAAAAAAAATGCCCCAAAAATGTTAGTCAGACCAGTTTGCTACTTTAAATTCTCCAGAGCCAAAACACCAGAGCGCGCGCACCGCACACCAGTCACTCACCTTTGTTGTGGTAGGCCTCGGTGTCTCCTTCTGTGGAGGCTCATGAGGCGCTGTGGCGCGTCACCCAGCACGGGATACAACAAGATTGTTTTCCTGTGCGGCGACTCGGTCACATGCTGCGCTGTGAGCCAATAAGAGGTGAGATAGCTTGTGCCAATGGGAGTGTAGCAACTGTCTTCTTGCTCACATGCTTCATTGCAACATTGTCCAGTCCTCACAACAACAAAAAAAGTGTCTCTCTACAGGGTTTGTGTCTGCAGTGGAGAACTTTGTCACCGTAATGCACCATAACCCATCTGGTTTGCCTGTAAATGCATTTTTATTGCATGGGATTCATGACGGGGGCCCCCGGTCCTGATATTAATGGGTATCAGCTCTGGAGAGTCCCGGCGTTAATCCGTTGCAGGAAAAAAAGTCCTCTCTCGCTGCTTTATCGGCAGGTTCTCACCACCCTCATGACAACTTTTCCTGCCGGGAGGATTTTTGAGGAAATTTTTTAGAGCCTCGATTTGCCCTGATAACCTACTCGAGGCCACTAGAATTGCACGAATGTGAAAACCTGGTGATAAGTGGCTTCTCGCCGCTCGTTTAGCGATTTCTTTTTCTCGCCAACAAAATATGCCGAAAAGTACTTCTATCAGCGATTTATCAGGGATTACTGAATAGCAGTAAGCCTTTTTGGCGAAAAAGTCTCGATAAGTAGCTTATCAGCCCTTATAGCATAGGCCCCATAGTCATTTTTTAGCGTGTGCGCTCTAATGAATGGAACAGCTGCTTCACCCCAGCAGTATAAGACAAAACACAATCATTAATTACACTCTATTTTGATATTACGGGTGTGCAGCTTTACCACTCTTCAGCTCTTAGATTTTTATGGCATTTTATATTGTAGATAGGAAGTTAAACTAATTAATGGATGCGAAAAAAAAAAAAGATGTTTTACCTGTTCTAATTGACAACCGAAGACTGAATTGTAATGTTACAAATTCAAAATGTACTTTCTCTAATTAACAATACTGTACACCCTTAGAAATATCACTGAACTTTGCAGAGATGTTTAAAAAACATTACACCAGTCTGACAATCAGAATTTGCGTCATTTTAAAAAAAACAAGGTTTACTTTAGAATTCTATTAGGTTGTATCCTTTTTGCAGGTTCAGTTGTTAGAGAATATACTGACTGATTACAATACAATAAATATAAAAATACCTACTGTATGTTCCAACATGCATCTCAGACATCATACATTGTTTAAAGTGTGGGTCTCAAAATGATGTGTGGCATAGCATATGAACATGAAAACTAGATAGATCAGTCTTCCAGCTACAGAACTTGGGTAATACTGGAATAAAGGGGTATTTGATTTATCAGAAAATATCACCCTGATTTTAGTTTGGATTTTTTCTTGCATAAACATGCACAGTAATATTTTATTTAGCAGAGATACATAAATAGCCCCCTAGGTGTGTCACGTTCTTGTATCCTTCTATGACATGCAGATCCTGTTGCTATAAAATGTGAGCTCGTAAGACATGTTAGTAGTCAACATTTTCCACAGTGTCATATAGATTACTTGCAGCTGGGGTTATGAATAATTACATTCAGTTTTCAGGTCACACACTATAAAGCAAATAATCTATAATTAATTATTTTAACCATGTTTTAAATACATTTCTTTATTTTTGTAGTTTCAGAAGGTGGGAAAGTAGGTCACAATGCACTTGACTCTGAGGGAAATGAGCTTCCCTCCAACCATAACTTTGTCCTCCCCTTTGAAATAATGACACTACACTGTGCGTTAGGGAACATAACAACCAATAAATGGGGGTTGGGAAAAAAGGGGGGAGAAAATACCAGGCTAGGCTCAACTAAATCCGAGCCCAACGATACCGTGACTCCTACCATACTGCCACCTGCTGACCCAACCAGGAGAAAAGCCACCATCTCCACTGGGTGTAAGACTGGGAGAAACCCTTTGGAAAAGTTGGCCTGGCCATATTCAACTCCTTAAGCCTAAAACTGAAAACCATTCAGGTTAACCCAGGGTTCTACAAGCTAGCCTAGCAACCCACCACAACCACAGAAGAGGCCATTTTAACCTACGCTTGGCTTTGCCTTCCTCACCGTATAAACAAAAAAGAAATCAGAAAGCACAGTATAAACAAAAAATAAACTTTTGCCTTCCTCACCACTACAAAGCCCATTACAAGCCATCTTAAAGCTGCAACTTAAAAATATCCAAACCTACAGATGAACCCCATATTCACTATATGACCTCTTAGAGGCCTCCTTCAAATTAACATTTCTGACCGACAAACCTTGTTCCTATAATAAATTCGGAAACCCCCTTATTTATTTTCCTTGTGCATCTTTCTATAGCTTTCCCACACCTAGCATGCCTCCATATATGCCGAGGGACCATATCACTGACGCTCCTTGAGCTCTTCTGCTAGAAGGGACAAATCCCAACGCATATCATGCATTAACTCCATATACCATATGCAGCCTAGGTAATTCTCCCCTGCATGCACCAGGGAGAAGTCTGACCCCAAGCCAGTACAAGTCAAGAGTTATGATGATAATGATTAAATTGCATCCATGCTAAAGAATATGAAGTTTATGCCCGGAGGCAATATATAAAGGTTTATTTTTAATTGATTTTCACATCAGCTGATAATAACCATGCAAGGGTTAAATTGACTATATAATAGACAATTGATGTAGCAATTAGCAATACCCCTGAAAAAGCCGACAATAGTGTTGTGAAAAGCATTGGGTAGGCGGAGTAAGTGTTTCAGCTTGGAGTTGGATCGAAGGGCGAGACTGCAGCTCTCAGAGGATGTGACACCATAGGTGGGTGGGACAGAAACACAACTCTAAGGATCACGGTGTGGAGGAAAAAATGTCAGTTTGAATAACCTACCCAGCCAGACAGTCACACTGGAGGTCTAAACCATGTAGAGGATTATCAGCACTGACCTACTTAGAGCTGAAATTGTCTGTTATGTTTGTGAGTGTGATTTTACTGTGTGCACTTTATGAATAAATAACGATAACTATTAGACTCTTCTCTTGATCTAGTGAAGCTTGCTAGAGGAAAAGTGAACTGGGTGGCCTTACACTAAAAAGGAACAGTCCTGGAGGCCTGATTAGTCTCTATGAAGTAAGGAACAGCTTCTAAAGAAAGAGATACTAACATGCTTGAAAATAATAAACAACTCTCTGAGTGCATAAAGTCGACTCCGGCACTTCACAATCTTCCTTGCTGCTTAGCTCCTCCGATCTTCGCTCTCCTAAAACATTTTGAGACAGGAGGCACCACTTTACCCTGAGAGCACACATGATGGAATTTGCATCCCGCTCCAAATCTTCATTGTCCTTCATTGAAAAGCCAACAGACACCCATTTTTTTCCAGCCAACTGCCCAGTGTACTGAAAGCTTCTGCCTGCCTGTTGAAAGGCAAATGGCCTTTGAGGTGTCATCATTGACAATCATAGCTCCATGTCTTTGAAACCCCAAGAAACGTGTCTGTACCACCATACGTTGGCGGAATGCCTCATCATGCCACCACCAAGCTATGTCCTCATATACCTTGTAATCCTCCCTGAATGTCTCCACATATTTATGTAGCCCTGGCTGGTTTGGGCTACCAGTCTGCCCTCCTCCTGGCAGTAAGCCCTAGTAAAAGCAGGCTGCCAGGAGTAATCATGGGTTTTCCCCACTTCTATGCAGCCTCAGTGAGTCACAGAGAAGGCAGTGCCACCAGGCCTTGTGTCCAATCAGGGGCACGGGGGTGGTGCCTGCTTTGCCTGTACTTAATGAGCTGTACTTCCTTAATTTAGTCAGTTGCCTCTACCTTGAGAGAGGCAGTTTTACCCATACCAAGCTGTGCAGGGCTCTGTCAGTTTGTGGCCCTCCCTTAGGGGAGTGGAGGGAGTTCATTCCCCTTACTCTACCAGGGAGTAAGGGAAGAGCAGGACTGCTCCTGGTGCTTTTGGCTGGGAGTGCAAGGTCCAGGGACATCCTGAGGGTGGAGACCCTAAGCTCAAGTATCCAAGTGTTGCTGTGCAGTGTACAGTGAGAATAAAGTGTTCCAGTTGTATATTATACCTCCTGTCTGAGACTGAAATCTATCAGAGGGAAGGCTGATACGTTCTCCTGCAGGGATTCCACCCCTTATCCCTGGGGTCTGCAAGAGATGGAGGCGCTGTCACCGTGAGTACGAATCAGTTTATACCGCAGAAGCCTGTTCTGATATTCCCTACCACCATGCGGGAGACTCATATCAACTGTAAACCAGCAGGTATGCACCACACTCCATGTAGCAGCAGTGTAATCTCCCAGAGGGGAGGGGAACATGGGCTACATTTAAACAGGGAGGAACACTTCTGGGGCTTTATTTCACCTATCACACTCACCAATATGGCAAAACCCGTCAGTGAGTTATCAAAATTTTAGATGACCTGCCTGATTGCGCACTCCTCCCACCTAGCCTCTGACTTTCTCTCAGGTCTCCCGATTAACTCTATAAAACATGGTATGAGGCTCACTACCTCTAATGAATTTCCCTTTCCAAATGTTTTCCTTGGCCTCTACTTCCAGGTGGAGACCCAATGGACTTGTCAAACATGTATATGACTCCTTATAACTCAGATAAGGGCCTTCCATCCCTGCCATATCTGTGTCATCTCCCCCTCTATCTCTTCATTACATTGGGGCCCACATCCCCCCTCAGAACTGGGGATGAAACACTAGGGGCAAAACTCCCTGTGTGGGCCATTCACCCCTTCCTGGTCACAGAGCACTTCCCACACGGAGCGGGAACTGGTCCCTGCTACTACTGGTGAAATTTGGGGCACTGAGTTCCCCTCCCCCCTTGCTCTACCCCTGGTTGCCTGAGCCATCCATTTATTAAATCCAGGCCCACCCGCTTAACAGGAATCTGGATGAGCATATTCGGAGGATGAAAGCACCTTCTGGGCCCCCTGCAACAGGA
The DNA here is from genome assembly GCF_040206685.1 of Ascaphus truei. Taxonomy (NCBI): domain Eukaryota; kingdom Metazoa; phylum Chordata; class Amphibia; order Anura; family Ascaphidae; genus Ascaphus; species Ascaphus truei. Next base: position 361,975,896 of record NC_134484.1, on the reverse strand, counting down.
CTAGGATTCCCCCTTATCTGGCCCCACCACCTCTCCCATCAGCCCTGCCTCCCAGCTCCCTGGCAGCACAGAGCTATAACTCCACTCACTAGAAGGCCTCCACTTTTCTTGCTGGCTGCGCCCCCCAGCTCTCTCCACTCCCCAGCTGCTCACTGCACAGGGACCGGAAAAAGCATTCCAGTTCCTGCATGATCTCTTCTGCCCTCAGTCTTGCCAAGTCAACCCCAATGCTTATAGCTCCGCGGGCCACTGCTCCACCACGCCTAGACCCCATCACTTTTTCCTCCACCTGGACCTCTTTAATGATACTGCAATGCCGCTTTTAAAACAAAAGGTAAGGGAAGGCAAGTCCTCCCCTTGACCGTCCATTTATTTCTAGCCTTGCCCCGCTATAGACTAGCAACTCCCCAATTTCCCTGCCCTCTCATTTAACCCATAATGGCCCTGGGCTAGCTCCCACTGGCCCTAGTAATGTGCCCATTTATCTTACATTTTTGGGTCTTGTACGTATGTACAGTATGTATATATTTATTTAGTGCCATCCATGTACATAGCGTTTCACAGCAGTTATACATGTGACATAATAATAAGAAGAGGCAGAGGCCCCAGCATGGGGTCGTAGGTTCCTTAAAGGCTGCAACGTCCTGATTGGCGAGAGCTGGGGGGGGGGGGTCGGCTAACCCCCCTCCCCCATCCCCCACGGAGTGGGAAGGCTGCTTGTCCCCTCCCATGCAGTGGGAGGGGGAGAGGGTATAAAGAGTGGGGCCCCAGGGGAGAGAGAAAGAGCTAATGGAATTTTTTGTCCTACCTTACAGGATTTTGCTGCGGACCTGCACAGTTTTCCCAGTTGAAAGGCCTCTTGGATTACAGCAGCTCCCCGCTGTGTGAAGACCCCTAAGCCCTGCCAGCCTCACCCACCAGGATCCTGATGATGCAGCTGCAACTGAGGATCAGGTAAATGTGCTGCCCCGCGCAGATCCCAGCGCAGAGGTGCGGGCAGCAACCCCATGCCCCTTCCCCCAGCACGGCTGGGTCCCCAGCCGAGCGCAGGCATTTCCCGCCAGCGCCCGCTCCTTCCCACCCCCCCTATTCCCAGCTCCCCCCATGCATCACCCGTCCCTCCTCCCGCCACTTCCCGCTCCTTCCCCTGCTCCCAGGCTCTGCTCCCAGGCTCTGCAGCCTCCCGAATCATGCCCCTGTGTAGCCTCGCCACCCGCCCCCAGCTTACCCACCACATACGCGGTCCCACCGGGCTCCCAGCCACCAGCCTTACCGTCTGGAGGACCGGGCCTTGGAGGGTGGGTCGCTCCACCACCGGTTGTGCGCTGCCTTGCCACGGCCAGCCCCTGCGCCGTGAGCCAGCTCACCACCCTGTTGGTGACGGCCGCGCGCTGCCCAGGGCTCCCGATGGCCAGGTTCCCCCTACCAGCCAACCCAACTGCAGGGACAAGTGTGCACCGCGTGCACCGGCCAGGGCGCGTGACAGGTAGACTCCTCACCCTCAACCCGCTTACCCCTCTGGCCGCGGGGACAGCCGGGTTCCACGTGCGCCGCCTAGTGCGCACACTGGCCACCTCCACCAGCCTCCTCACCCCGATCGCGGGGACTATCAGGCACCAGCCCCGCTTCCCCAGATCTCTTACCCGTCCGGCTGCTGTTGGTTCCTCGGTGCCATTTCTCACCTCCCTCCCACGTGCACCATCAGGGGAGGGAGGGGCGGTCCTCTCCCGTGCAGGCTGCAGTCTGGCACCTTTCCAGGCTCCCCCCTCCCTTTCCAGCCTCCCCCTCCCTTTCCAGCCTCCCCCCTCCCTTTCCAGCCTCCCCCTCCCTTTCCAGCCTCCCCCTCCCTTTCCAGCCTCCCCCCTCCCTTTCCAGGCTCCCCCCTCCCTTTCCAGGCTCCCCCCTCCCTTTCCAGGCTGCTATGAGAAAGGGGAGGGGGGATTTCCCTCCCCAGGTTCATTAAGGGGACAGGCAGGTCTGCAGAGGCTGGCTGTTCCTTGGCCCTCCTCTGCAACAGTGCCACCATGAGGCCCCTGGAGTACTGCAGGGCGACCTCAATTTCACCCCTCAGGGCGACCTCAACCTTACCCCTCACAGTACAGGACAGACTGTGAGCAGGGTACAACCATGAAACACCAACCTATTATATAACCACACGCCATACCCAACCACCCCACCTACCTACCTTCAGCTGGCAGGGGTGTGGGCGGTTCGGTTTATAACTGCCCCAGCCACCGGGGGCCCCTGCCCCTCCCACCCATGGGTCACGCTGTGTCTGGCAGATTAACTGCAGCACAGGGACGAGCGTCCTGCTATGTCACGGGGGGGCATTTAAGGCGACCCAGCCCCTGGATCCCGCATGGACCGCAGGCTGGGTCCTCTCAGTTTTCGCAGGAAGCGATGGCCAATGAATGGTCATTGCACGCATGGAATGTGGACCAGGACCCCTACCCACCTTCCCCGATGCATGGCTAAGAGGGGGACAGCCGCCGAGGCCAGTCACTGCGCTTCAGGTCCAGGTCAGCGCATGGTACTGACCCGAGCAACGAGATTCCAGGTAAGGAAATAAATCCTAGTCAAGTACGGGTAATAGCGATTCAGATAGTGAAAGCGACAATTCAGAGTGATAGAGCAGCGCAATTTCACAAAACCTGTATGTATACATTCCTAAAGTGACATCTAGCGGTGATTAACCGGTCACTTAAGGCTAGGCCAAGCGATGCAACGCAGGAGGCAGCGGGGGAGAGCAAGGCCCCTAAAATTAAGGACGACAGCGTAAGCGCCAGCAATGTAAGGGAAGGACACTTTCGCCTGCGCTATGACTTCTCTCCAGTCGGGTTACACTCCTTGAGAAAGACCATTTTGGTTGAAACGCGGGGGAGGAGGTTCTCTTTTCTGTTTGTTGGTGTATCCGTTTTATGTAGTTTAATAAATTAATTTTACATTCCTTCACTGGTGAGTTTTGATCTAGATAGGAGCGGCAGGACTGCTGATCATTTCTATCCTGTACCACTACGATCGGACGGACACCGAGGAGGGAGGCCAGACACCCGCTCTGGATGCAATGCCAAGCCAGGAGGCGCAGGGGGGACCAGTAACAATCGTGAGTAACTTGCTACTCCATACCAGTTCTTATTTAGGAATCGGGACATTATATGGCAGCCACTTAGTCATTAGTGTGGGTCTGCACCCATTCTACCCCCGCACGTACCTCCATACCAGGCTCACAACTCCGTTATATGCTCCGATACACCGCTTCACCAACCAGGCTTGTTCAGCCACTATTTACCTGCTTGCCCTGGAAGTAACTAGATGGATTCTTCTATCTACACCCAAAGTGAGATAATAAAAGGGAAAGTTCACGGACGTACACGACCTTTTTGCTGAAGGGTTTCAGGCCAGGGAAAAAGCAAAGGCTACAGGTGAGGAGAGAGCTAATAAGCATAGCAGGGGGCCGTAGTAATCAGGAGCTAGAGCTGTTCAGACGCGGCAGAACCATGGCCCCAGGCATGGGTAGACACAGGTTTAACTAAGGATATCGCCTTCCTGAGTTTTCCCATCATAGTGGCGGTAGAGCTTTGGGCTAAGGAGCTCACCTTGAGGTGTTGGGAGCGGGGAACAGCCTCCCTGCAACATCAAGCCCAGTGATCCAGCTGCTGCGGAGGCTGGTGCTGCTCTGCATGCGCAGCAACATCAACTTTAACGCCAAGCATGTCCCGGGGAGATTAAACGTGATAGCAGACGCCTTATCGCGGTTCAATGGGACAGTGTTTAGGCGAGCAGCGGCAAATGCCAAAGGTCTAACATGCCCATGTCACCTGGGGCAGACTTATGGACCTGATCCAGAAGTCGCTAGCCCCACGCACTTGGAGAACCTACCTCCAGGCTTGGCACACATGGCTAGTATCCAAGCAAAAGGACAGAGTCGAGGGTAAGCGAGGTAGCAGCGTGCGGATCAGTAGCTTCCTACAGGCCCAGAAGGCAGCTGGGGCGACGCAGACCAGGGTTGGGGCCATGATGGCAGGACTGTCTTTTTTCCTGAAATTCCACAACCGCATAGACATAACTAAGGATTTCATAGTTAGGAGAATCCTAATAGGCTGGGATAGGGGCGAAGCCAAGTGAACTGACAGTAGGGAGCCGGTAACGCCAGACAGGCTTCAGGTATTGATGATGGCAGCAAAAGAGCTATGTTTCAATACAGCGGAAAAGGGAACTGTTCAGAGTAGCATTTGCCGCGGCTTTCTTGGTGCCTACAGGGTTGGCGAGCTAGTGGCATTATCTTAAACAAGCCAGGGTTCGGGCTTGTTTTTTCGCAAGCATGATGCTCAATGCTACGTCGGTGGCATGCAAGATTCACAGGTCTAAAACCGACCAAGCGGGAAGGGGAGCGTGGGTCCACCTCACTATGGAGAATAACTGAAGTTTGCCCAGTGGCGTTGATTAAGTGGTACGTAAGGCACAGGCCTAAGGTAGGGGGCAATTTCCTCATCCATCAGGATGCAACAGCACTCACAAGGTACCAATTTCAAAGTGTTTTTAGACGGTGCCTTGCCGCTAGGGGGGATGGATCCTTGTGTATTTGGTACCCATTCCTTTAGAATTGGTGCCGCTACAGCGGCAGCTGAGAACGGCTGTATGCCGGGCCAAATGTAGAAACCGTGGAGGTGGAAACCCAGTGCCTATAGGGGGTTACATCAGGGCCAAAGGGCACAGCAACGTGCGGATGCAAGAAGATTAACATGTTTTTCCCTCTCAGTAGACAGCTGCACAAGGACACTGGGAGTGTGGATCATGGGTCATTCCTTCATTCATGGGGCGCACGAATGGGCGAAGTATCAGCGGTGCGGCCAGCAGCTGTGGTTTACGGGGGAGGGGGTGAATTGCCGTTGGCTTGGGAAGAGAGGAAGGTGCTTGGTTGATCTGTAACAGGCTCTGGACAAGGCGCAAGCAGAATTTCAGGTGAAACCGGATGTTATTTTGCTACACCTCGTGGGGAATGACCCAGCCAACAACAAAACACTAGAGTTGATTTATCGGTTACAAAAGGAATGCACCCACTTGAAGGCGCTGTGGAGTGAGGTTGTAATCATTTGGTCTGTAATTATTCCAAAGCGAATTTTAAAAGGGGCCATGGAAAGAGAAAGCCAGGAGGAAGGTAAATAAGGCCAGGGCAAAATTCATCCTCTAGCGGCGGTAAAACTCTTAAAGCGCAGAGAGGCTGACACCAAGGAGTGCAGCTGGCACAGAAGGGACTGTGTGCATCTTTCACCAAAGGGGTTGGAGGTGTTCTTAAGTAACATCAAGGTTTTTTTGCGGGAAGAATTAAGATCAGAGGTTGCAGCTTTGGGTGGGCGTGTCGGCCCCAGGGTAGCCAGTGCCCGGCAGAGGGGCCTCCGGGTGGTGGAGCTGCCACGCCAGCCAAGCTCAGGAGACGGAGAAAGGGTGAGGACTTTAGGGTCCGTCCCTCAGCTGGAGCTCCTAGAACAGCTCGGCAGGCTGGAGGCGCCGGCTTTAGGGCTGGGACGGCCTATGCCCAATTAACGCTGGTAAAAGGCTGGGCGCCAGCTTTAGGGCTGGGCCTAAGCTGACCCTAGGGGCGGGAGGAGGAGGGAAGCAGCACAACATTGGCTGAATGAGGATCTCCCCCTCCCATCTTACAGTGCTTTTGGGCGGGGGGAGGGAGCGGGCTAATTGCTGGCTGTCTGGGCAAGGATCTCCCCCCCATGCACATGCTACGGGCGGGG
>NC_134484.1:361560149-361647649 GCF_040206685.1 Ascaphus truei | reverse complement strand
ATAAATCAAGAAGCTCTTGTTTTGAGAAATGAAGACTCTTCTGTTTGGTATATATATGTGGCCCTTTTTTTCTGATAAATCAACAGCACAAGACAATGCTGCCGAGACAGGGTTAGTGTTCTATCATTCTTGCCACATACGTTCCCCAAGGAATTCTAAAATTCTCAACCAAAATGCAGGAATTGCCATAGCTGCAGAAAGCAAGGATAGCCGAGTCGTGGTGAGCAAGAACTGCAGAAAAACCTTGACTAGCATGAACATTTATCTTAGAACACATTATAACACAGTTGTGCCTCAGGGACACTGAACATCTCTTCTATAGTTGCAGCTCTGCGGTCATATTCTGAGCCAGCTGTTAGTCAGCTGTAAGCCATGATCTCTCTCCATCTCTTCTACCAGGCTTCTGTTTACACGTCAAAGAAGTAATCTGGGAATGCTTAAATGTTTTTTTTTGTTTAATTCAATTGCAGTGGGCTCTGCAAATTTCGAAAAATGTGTGCAGAATCTTGGTAAAATGTACAGCAAATAAAAATATCACTTGTGAGCACATTTACGTCTCAGACAGGGCTGCAACGCTGCCTTTTACCATCATCTCTTAGCATACAGTGCTTCCAATGCAGCCAGGGATTCTGGGAAATTACTGTACATGCAAATAAGAGCACGACGACACCTTTTGCTTCTTATCCATTTCAACGTGTCAAAATTCATTGGGACTGCATTTATGGCTGGGGAGATGACCTTTTATACTAAAATAACAAAGAAGCAGCATTCTCCATATGACCCAAGGGCTTCCAGTGTTATAACCAAGGCAGTAAAAATAAATAAATAGGAGAACCACTCATTTTGAAAAAAAATAAAAAAAAAATACTGCACTTAACAGGTGGTTTGATGACATATAAATACATATAATATAATTGTCTGAGAAATGGGAAAAACAATAGAGCTAATTAATATGCAGCGGTGAACTAGAACTAGACAACGATTTTTACATTTGGTTATTGTTACAAGAACGTTAAACTAATAAGCCAAACTATAGATTCTTCAAACAACCATTGTGGCTAAACAAATTACTACTGCAAAATGGAAAACAAATATTATATATATTACAAACGCCTTTTGATTTGGCGAGAAAGCAAATGTACACAAACAAAAATAAATTGGACATATTTAATAGGGAACATTTTCTCAATTATTATAGCAAATTTTTAAAGTTATATATCTTTTTCCTACTTCCTACACATTTCATAGGCTTATACCATTAGTAAAGTTAATGTGATTTAAAATAATTCAAAATATCGACTTTTAAAAACATTATTGTACAATGCTATTTATAGAAGTGTATTTTTAGGTTTATGTACTTCTATTCAAATTAGTCAAATGTAATTTGGTTATAGTAGTAAATGGTTATATAAGCCTATGAGCATGCATTAAATTAATAACAAAAAACATAAGGCAAAATTCATCAAGCTCTGATGCTGGATACTGTACCCATTCTTTGTTAACTGCTATTCAAGTTATTGGCAGTTGGCGCCTGATTGGGATAAGACACTCGGCATAGGAGTTTGATGAATCTGCCCCATAGAACAAATAATTTAAAAAAAAATTATTATTAAAATCAATTATTTAAATAAATTGTTTTGGAGGTCTATCATAAATTAAAAAGGTGAATTAAATCAATCCACCCTGGTTGACAGAGCAGTGATTGAGAAAAGAGTCTAATAGTATGTACCGTGTGGTGTGCTGCCATCAATCATGATGCTTAGCAGCTATAATTGGCTGTTTGATTTCCACCTCAAAAGGTTACAGGATATGTGTTTTTATTTGAGATAAATAACATGCCTTAAGTGCTGTAGAAAGTAAGCTGGGTGTCTGGGTAACGGTACTGTCAGAATGACCTTATTGTCCTTCCGATGCTGACTGCTTGGGCCCCTCCGTCAGAATTTTTCATTTATAGTCTAAAATACTTAGTGATCCCCAAAGTGCACTTACTGTCACGCTAACAAACTTCTTTGAGTTTTTTCCACACTGTAATCACCCAAACATCATTGTCTTTGGCAATATTTGCTTGTACATTTGTGGAACGTCAACCCCACCCACTGAAGTGTTAATGAGCCAAGAGGACACAAATAACTTGGTGTTCACAGCTGCATTGAATCTCAACCACCCCAGTGTACACCTGCATTGCCCCAAAGGCGGACAGCTTTGGCACAGCCAACGTGTGTGAGCCGTTTGCTGATGTTAAATTGATGTTAAAGCTACTCTATTTCTAATCTGAAACTCACAATCCCTTTATCCCCTTGACAAAATTTTCCAACTCTATCTGTCCATGAAATGTCTGTGAAGTGACTGTATAACCCTGTTCTTTTTATGTAACCATGTATTGTTATAACGCTGTGCCCAGAACATACTTGAAAACAAGAGGTAACTCTCAATGTATTACTTCCTGGTAAAACATTTCTATAAATAAAGAAAGAAATAATTAATCTCATAACAGAGCAGGCTACCATCCCGACATTCACTTTCTCTCTGCTCCTTTAAAGCAGCAAAACGTGAAAATCCTACATGTTTTTATTTTTTAAATAAATCAGTTCTATAGTATTAGATAATACAATCTGCATTTATTTGTAACTCCTAATGTCATTTTTAATGATTTTTTTATGCTGATCATCCTTTGACTGATTAACAACCATTTAGAAAGCCATATCCACTTCCTCTTTTGAAACTTTTTTCTGAGCTTTTGAGCTCTGCCTTTTGACAACAAAGTATCACAAACAGATCTGTTGCCGTGTTCCAAATAGCAGACTGTATTACTTTAAAAGACTAACAATAATGTGTTATACTTGGTAAAATAATGTTACATATCAAAGCAGCACATAGTTACAAGGTGGCCATTTTGTTAGGCACACAATCATGATTTTACACATTTATAACAGGAGCACCGAATGATTGCCAGCTTAGGTAAGAAGATAGAATTGTACATTGTAACAGCGCTTTACATATTAAAATAAGAAGGAAAAAAAAAAAGGGGGGGGGGGGTGTAAAGTAGTATCGGTGATTTAAAGGTGAGCATTCATTCACAGAAATCATGCCCGGTGCCTTTATCCCTGTATTGTGTTGGTAAAATGGAGTAAATTGTACAGTGTATACTAAATAGAAAAAAAAAAGAGGCACTCCACTGGTCTTCCAAAGGTTATAATTTTATGGCACAAGTTTCGGACCGATTGTGAACCTTTATCAAGCGGACCGAAACGTTGATCCTTGTGCAATAAATGTATAATCTTTGGAAGACCAGTGGCGTGCCTCCATTTCTATGACACCGGTGGATCCGCATCCAGCGGGACTGTTGTTGCTGTGCACCCGTGGCGTGTTTCCACCTGGTAGCGGGAGAGCACCTGGATTTCTAGTGCATACCATATGACCTAACTTGTCATATCGGCTTAAAAATGGTTGTATGGTTTTGATACTGGCTTGGTTACCCCTGGAAATGGTCTCATGTGAACAGAAAACATAGTATAGTCAGATCTATGCATTTAATATGGCCCTTCTATAGTACCTATAACCTTTTTTATTTATGTGTTTTATTTAGTTTTTCCGGCTTGGGTAAACAGAGATATTAGATTCATCGAGCCATTTTCTGTGTGTGTGTGTGGCCTCTTCAAACACTTATGCCCAGGATAAAAAGAAGAAGTTTTGCATATGTTATGTGAGGCCAACAACATGTAGTTACATGTGTTGTATGCTCACCCAGTACTTCTAGTACTTAAAACATTGATACTCAAGTGCCTATGTAGAGTGACCAAAAATAAATAAAAAGCAAAACAAAAAAAAAAATAAGATCAACGCACATCCAAATTCCCAAAAATCCAACATTATCATTATTAGCTTTCTTACTAATATCATGCTGTATAAACGCCTGCACATCTTTTACGCTTTTTAATACACAATTTTTATTGGGTTTCACAATTGGGTGTTATAGTTATAGGTCTTATTCAATAAAGTACGATAGTATAATTTGGCTACACTCTACGGGAGGTCCCCGACTCGAATAGGTCTTTTTTGGGCGGCAGTAGCAAATCAGCATTACAACCCACTTTATTGAATAAGCCCCTATGTAAGAGGACCCCATCTGAAATAAAAATATTAGAAAGAGTAAAAGATGTGAAGGTTTTTATGCAGCAAGATAGAAGCAATAAGAAAGGTCTGATGATGAAATGTTGAGTTTCAGTGAATATTCCTGTTTTTTTTTTGCTTTTAGCCCAATAATACCACCATTCATACCCTGCTTGAAAAAGATACCTTATTCAAATATGACACTGGAAAGAATCAACTATATTACAGAATGGTTGCCTCACACTCTGCCACACCGCTTTCAAAGTGTTTCCAGTCGATGCAGCTGCAAAGTGGTTCATTTAGTGTATTATACATAAGCATCTATGGTTGTAATAACACACGCCAATGTCCCAAGGGATTTTAGTTAAAAAAAAAACAAATCCTTCCCCGGGAGATGTAATTTGCTTTTGTGCAATTTATACACAATTTACAACCACTGGGATAATACTCCCTTTTATGAGGCAACACAATTATATTTAGTCAACAAAGTGCAATGATTATGTATGATCAGTATCCTTCACATTAATAACAGTATAAATCAACATTTGAGGCATATTTTTTATTTAATTTTATGTACAATTTAGAATTTGGCATCTGGGATTAATGTCATGGACATATTCAACCCTTCTTTGTTTTTATTTCATATGAAATGGTACACTGAACAGCTGAGCAAGTTACATTTGTCAAATAAGATACTTTTGAAACCATATAACATTTCAAAACACACTGCTTGGTGTTAAATACTAGTGATCAATTATCAAATGTAAATATTCAATTATTTTACTCGCTATTGGTTTAACATGTTAGTTTGCTCAATCCACACAATTTATACAGTTGTTACATCTTGCTTAACAGGAATTCATAGCTCTTTACCTATTTTAGTTGATACATTATGAAGTGAATAATTGTTATTTCTGTAAATGTTTACCATATAACACCAAATGATTAGCTAAATAAAATACAAAATGATGCAATGCCACTTTGAATATAACTTTCCTGGTTGCTTCGAAATGATAAACAGCGATTAAATAACTGCAATACATTCAACGTAGTAGGGTGACCATATTTGTCCCAGCAAAAACGGTAAAAAAAAGCGAATAGGGTTGCCGACTGCACATGCGTGAAGAGCGGGTGTCGACTGCGTATGCGCGATCGGCACTTGCATGCACAGTGCAGTCTTCATGCATGTGCATGCATGTGCATGCATGTGCAGTCAGCGCTTGCTAGGGGATCATAAAACCAGCCCGAAAAACCAGGCCATCTGGTCACCCTAATTAAAGGTATTGCTTGATTTTAGGAAGAGAGTAGAATTCTCAGACGTTTCTCCTAAAGCATCAATTGGTAGGCCAAAAAATAAAATTTAAAAAGTTAATCACCTAGGACTGAAGTACTCTTTTGTAAATAAAATGAATCTATTTTTTTTCCATAAATGAAACTGGAATGTCACCCAGTGCAAAAGATACGTACAAACAGAAACCTAGAAACAAAGAAAGTGGTGGAGGAAGGAGGGTTTGTGGTTTTAAGAGCACTAGGAGTCCTTCTCTGAGAAGTAGCATCCTTATGTAGGGATGGATTGCACCTCAATGAAGAGAGATCTTCTGTGCTAGGGGGGAGGATGTTGAAAAGGTTGGAGGAGATTTTAAAATAGAAAGGAGGGGAGAAGGACAAGAAACAGATAATTAACTATATGGAATAGATAGGAATGAGGAAATACCTAGGGGTCATGGAGGTAGAATGGAGGCAAGTGGGAGTTTGGCAAGCAGGGAGACACCCATATTAAATGCAGATAATACTCAAAAACTTGTAAAGACTAAATCCAATTGGAGTAGAAAGGCAGGAGCAGATAAGATAATAGCACAGACTGGAATAAATCCTTAAATGCAAGAGGTAATGGAGTGGACGGAATAGATAGAGATGTGGAAATAGTTATGGGTCATAGAGGTGGATTGGGAGAAAGGGGGAATTTAGCAAGCAGGGAGACACCCATATTAAATACTGATAATACTAAAACACGTCTAAAGACTACAACCAACGGGAGTAGAAAGGCAGAAGCAGATAAGCTAACAATAGCAGAGACTGGTAAGAACCTTAAGTGCATGCATGCAAGAAGCCTGACCAATAACATGAGGAAGCTTGTATTAGGGCTGTTATATACAGCATGCGGCCTATGCGAACGCGCGTGCACGTGCCGCATGCTTTTCCTGTATATAGTGCCGAGAGCTGCAGGTAATGTATATGTGTGTATGTGTGTGTATGTGAGTATATGTGTGTGCATGGGTTGTGTGAGTGAAAGTAAGTCCTAAATAAGATTTTTTAAAGAAAAAAAAAAAGTTTAATAAATATTTTTTTGTTTTGTTTTGCAATCCTTGACACACACACACACACACACACACACACACACACACACACACACACACACACACACACACACACACACACACACACACACACACACACACACACACACACACACACACACGAGGCAGCGGCGCGAAAAGATGAATTTCCTTATCTTCGCAGCTGTCTGTCGGCTCCCCTCTCCCTGCCGTGCACACGCGCTGCCCTTGTATAGAAAGGCTGACTGCCGTCAGCCAACTAAAAATCCGTGCGCGCGGCGCAGCACGCGCCCGGCACTATAGAACGTGCCTCGCAGATATGATAACCTAGGAATTACTAAAACATGGTGGGATGAATCTCATGCCTGGATCGTTCTATAGAATAGGTGGTAATGTATTTATATGTTAAACTGGATTTAAAACCGACTGTACGGGTAGATGCTAGGGTGATTAATGACAATATAGCGACTTTGTGGATAGAAATTACCTGTGGAGGTTCAAGAAGAAAAAAAAAACATTTGTAGATATATACTAGGGAGCATTTAGGTAACACTGATCATAACAAGGTATATATATATATATATATATATATATATTAATATTAAAAAAAATTGCCGAACTACTTAAATCGCCTGTTTTTTGGGAGTTGCTATCACGGAATTCAGAAAGCCTCGATTACCTGTGATAGCAAAATACCCAAAATACCCAAAACGGGGAGAAGCCTGCAACGTCAAGATCACCTCTCTGAAAAGGGCTTACCTGGTGATTTTTCAACTGCAGTGAGCTGGTCAGAGAGCCACCTCTCCCTGCGCAAATCTCGCCTGAAATTAATGTTTTTTAATATAAATTTTATTACTAGTGTAGATGAGTAGGTGGGTCTCTGGAGCAGAATCGCGTGGATTTCAGGTCCGGGGACCCCCAACTTCCTGAGATACAGGCCCCGTTATGGGGTTCCGGTATCAATGCATTTTATTCCCACGGTCACGTGATGCAGGACATTTAAATGCATAGGAGATACCGGCACTCCATAACAGGGTCTGTATCTCGGGAAGCAGGGAGTCCCCGGACCTCAAATCAATGCAGTTCTGCTCCAGAGACCCCCTGCTCATACACTAGTATTAAAATGTATATTAAAACAGCTGCTACCCACAATAAACATTAAAAACACAACAACACTAATACCCATCTCCTCTACCCCCACATGATTGATACCAGAGACCGCGGGTGTCTGGGGGTCCTCAGGTGATCCCCGCGGGTGTCTGGGGGCGCTCAGGTGCTCCCCGTAGGCCTGCAGTACCAATCTTGTGGCCCAATTGTTTTTGCAATACATTGAAATAAATACAGAAGACAATCCCATTGGTTGCTGTACCATGTGATAGGTTACATTAGTTCAAAAGAAAGTGACATCACTTTAAGGGATGATGTCATATCCTTATGAACTAATGTAACTTATCACATGGTATAGCAATAATGGGATTGTCTTCAATTCCATTGGCTGTAATAACATGTGATATAGCCATGTGGTTTTAAGGATGTGGTTTTACCTCCCTTGGAGACGACGTCACATCCTTAACAAAAAAAAGGCGGGCACATGATACAGCGTTCAATCGGATTGGAGCTGTACCATCTGACCATAAAATGTGACATCACAGGCCCTATATAAGGCCTGTACATCTCAGTTTATCTCAAGAAGCCGACGAGAGAACGTCCTGTTCTGGATTTACCATTGGGTTTTGGATTGACAGATGAAGATAGAAGATTAAATAAAAGAAAAATAATGACAGATGGAGAAAGAAAACTGTGATAAAAGAAGATTTTTTTTTACCTGATGCTGGTCTTCAAGCCGCGATTAGTGTCTGTAACCTAATCGTGGCTACTAGAATTGCACGAGTTTCAGAACCTGCCGATAAGTGGATTATCGCCGCTCACTTGAGGATTTTTTTTTGAAGGCTCAAAAATGTGGCGATTCATTCTTTTATCGCCCACTTATCGAGGCTTACTGAATAGCAGCAGGCATTTTGGCCGATAAGTGGGTTATCGACGCTTATAGCATATGCCCCTTAAAGTCAGAATGGACAGAGGAATTATATCAGAATCATAAGGAAAATAAAGGTTTGAAAAAGGACAATCAAATTAACAAAATTTGAAAATGAAAAAAATATAGAAATAGAAAGCAAGATGAACCCGAATTTTTTCTCTCCAAGTACAATAATAACAAAAAGATTAGAAAAGAAAATATAGGACATTTCAGTGAGACGGGCAAGCAAATTATTGGAGATAAGGAGACGGCGGAGGTATTAAATACATTATTTGCCTCTATTTACAAAGGCAACATTTGATAAAATACTGCAACAGTAGGAAGCCAGAAACTCAAGATTAACGAATCATTGATTTACTGAGGAAGAATTGAAAAGGCAGCTTGATATAATGAAAGTTAATGAAGCACTTGGACCTGATTGCACGCACCCAAGAGTTCTTAAGAAGCCAAGTTCAATAATAGCCAAAACATTATATTTAATGTTCTAGGACACCATTTCCATAGGCTCAGTACCACAGGATTGGCATAAAGCAAACATGGTGCCTATATTTAAAAAAGGGAGGTAGCTCACAACCAGGGAATTACAGACCTGTAAGCCTGACATCAACAGTGGGGAAACTACTTGAAGGTTTAGTACAGGATAATATTCAGGAATACCTAATGGATAACAAAATTATTAGTAATAGTCAGTATGGATGTACGAAGGATAGGTCATGCTAAACTAACCTTATTAGTTTCTTTGTGGAGGTAAGTAGGAATTTAGACAAGGGTAATGTAGTTGATGCGGTCTAAGGTTTTGCAAAGGCCTTTGATACGGTGCCACACAACAATGCAAATAAAGGAAATTGGTGCCAGTAAAAATATTTGTACCTGGATAGACAGTTGTAATAAATGGAACCTTTTCAGGTTGGTCCAAAGTTTTAAATGGAGTACCTCAAGCTTTGATACTGGGTCCCCTGATATTTCACTAGTTTATTAACGATTTTGAGGTTGGCATGGAGAGCAAAGTCTCCATCTTTGCCGATGACACTAAATTATGTAAGGTAATAAAATCAGAGCAGGGTGTAATCTTTTTACAGAAGGACTGTGATAAACTGGAAACTTGGGCAATCCTTGATGGAGAAGGATTTAGGAGTGATTGTAGACAGTAGGCTTAGCAATAGTGTTTAATGTCAGGTAGTAGCGGCAAAGGCAAATTGGAGCTTATCTTGCATAAAATTGGTATGGATGGAATGGAAGAAAAGCATACTTTTACCACTGTATAAATCATTAGTCAGACCACACTTTGAATATGGAGTACATTTTTGGGCACTACTCCATAAAATACACCTTATCCAACTAGAAAAAGTGCAGAGAAGAGACAACATATTAATAAAGGGGATACAACATATGAACCCTATTAGATATTATTTTAAATACTTTTTGATTCGAGAAGGTCATCATGGAAAAACTTTGGAATTTCCATAATTATCATAGGGATTCACAAAGTCTCGTCACTGTATAGCTTCAGAAAAAGGTTGGACATCTTTTTTTAGAAAGGAAAGATACATAGGGATATACCAAATAAGTAAACATGGGAAAAATTTTGATACAGGGAGAAATCTGATTGCCAATATTTATTTTTCCCCTTATGAGACATCATTGGATGATGTTTCACTGGGGTTTTTGTTTGCCTTCCTCTCGATCAATAAACTGTACAAATATAGGATAAGTGTCTGTCATCTAAATTTAACATAGGTTGAACTTTTCGATCTCATCTGTTATAAAATTACATAGTTGCATAGTAGGTAAGACCCACTTGCCCCACCTACTGCAGTCTGTTCACTTTTCTGGTTCTGCTAGAAAATATACAAATACTTTTCCTTCTCATCACATACTTTGCAATCAAATCATCCTGTAGCATTAAATTTTACAATAATATTGTATGCCAATACACTCATGAATAAAGGTTATTTAGTTAAACCCTCTGGCTAAAGCGTTATAAGCCTGCAGCCGTCAAGGCATAACCAAATTTGCAGGTACCTACACTGAATATATGTAATTAGTGTCCTATGGACTAGTGAAAATGTGAGAAAGCCCTGAAGGGGTTAAATAAAACATATGCTTATGTGAGCAGTGCAATTACAAGTAGCGCATTTTAATATAGTGTCACTGTAATGTCATAGGGGTAGGTTTATTGGCTCATCTGCTTTACATAGCGTGTCATAGGTGTATGTCTCCTCCCTTCAGGACAAAGCCCCTATGTATAAGGCTGACAGAAATAAATATATGTAAGTTTTATTATATTCACACCAGGGAATTTGTGCACCCACAGTTTAACTCTATAAGTAAGGAAACTATGATACTGGCTTTGGCCAGCTTTTAATTGCACTACTCACATAAGCATATGCTATATTTAACCCCTTCAGAGCTTTCTCACATTTTTCACTAGTCTATAGGACAATAATTACATATTCAGTGTAGGTACCTGCACATTTGGTTATGCCTTGACATGGCTTGCAGGCTTATAACGCTTTGGCCAAAGGGTTTAAAAAAATAACCCTTAATCATGAGATCACTATTTTATTTTAGCCTAATTCGTAGGAACGCCGGAATAGTTATTTTTGTTTATCTATGTGTAAGGCCTATCTTTTTACCAGCAGTAAACTTCTATAGGGAGGAGATCGTTAATATGTACAAACTTCCACTATACCAATACATTATCCAAACTATTAAAACTGCTTCATGAAGAAATACAAAGTTGTAAAGATTGCATATAGTGTGGTGCTGAACCAGGATTCCTGATCTAAATTAGATATTAAAAGAAACCTGTGTTTCCACTCTGTTGCAATCCTGTTATGACTTGCTTAGTGGCACAGGCCCTTTAAATAAAATCCTATTGTAAAGATAATCTCTCATTGTCTCGCTAGTGGTGAACAGGCCATAAAATGAAACAAGAACATGCAATCCGAGTCACTGAAAGGCTGCTAACAGCTTTTGTTGCTGAGCAGAATAGCTATAAAAGGAGGAAGGTTGAGCTGAATAGCATGTTTTGTTATGGAGCTCTAATCCCACACTTTTTGGCCAACTTTGAAACACTGAAGCCATTTGACCTGAAACTGTTGTGTCAGTAGGAGACCTTCTTGCCTCAAATAGAAAGTAACAGCTACTACTTAGATGCCAAGAAGATTACATGGCTTTCACAACCTTTACCATTTGAAAACCATCTAATATAAACTCATGAGCACTATCAAGAAGGCTGAAGTGTGAGGCTCGCCTTTTTTGTCTTGAAAGGTCACACACTGTGACTAACTAATTTGGTTCAAATTAACCTGTTTGGTGCTAGAAAGACTGCAACATATTGTGTGAACTGAAAAGACAACCAGCAAATCTATCCCATTTCAATATCGCTTTGCCCCATTTCTTTTGCACTGTATTAACTTACTGGTGGATAAACTTGGTTTAAGAGGTATTATTGAGCTCTGTACTTGATACTGTTACTTACAGGCAAAGTAATAATACTATTATTGTTATTATGACACTATAAATGTACCTTTTATTTTTGGTTGTTTTTTCCATGTCGCTTGCCACGCTAGAGACAAATATGTAAAGTTTTTTGAGCAAATACAGAAACCACTGGGTTACATTGTTTGTTTATTTTCCCCCCTCATGAGACGTCATTGGATAATGTGCCACTGGGGTTCTTTGTTTGCCTGTCACTGGATCAATATACTGTAAATACAAATATAGGATAAGTATCTGTCGTCTACATTCAACATACTGTAGATTGAACTTGATGGACAGGTCATTTTTCCACCTCATCCACTATGTAACTTTCATTTTCAAAATACCTATTTTTCCTCTGTCTCCTGTGAGATTGACCTAGGGTCGTCGTGGTATTTGCCTTAATGGGCCAATAAAACAATGAAAAAGGATAAGTCTATAAATTAAGTGATTTGTGAGTGTACAGAAGCACCACAGATTTTACCTGATCTCTAGGCTAACTTCAAAAGGGAGCATCATAAAAAAAATTGGAGGAAAAAAACTATGAACATGAGTATCAAAAGCAGAATTTTACAAAGGGGGAGGGTTATAGCAATAACAAGTGAGTTCTTATATCTTTAACTTCAAGACCTCTTTGAAGGGATCTAATATTGTTTGTTAGAAACAGGTTCTCGGTTTAATTTATGAATCCGCATTCATATACTGTATGTTTTTGACACATTCCTTTCTGTAAACAAGCACAGTACACCTTTCGTACATAAAATCTGACATGTAATAAACCAAGTAATACATCTACAATCTACCTATTTGAAGAGATTAACCACATTTTCAGATATTTTGCTACATTGTTTTCTTTGTGTGTTAACTACATCTTTTTTTCTAGTAAACAGGGGACCAAGGACTCATGATGGTAAGGCCTTAAATTATTTATTCTAGGTAGTGAAAGCCTAATTGAGGTGTTGTGTGACAGTGTTTGGGGAGAGATTGTTCATTTTTAGTACACTGTGGGGAGGTAAGTCAGCTGGAAAGCTGGATGTTTTTATCCCTGTCACATACCCATGTCATTTAAATCACTAATCTTTGGGAGGCAAACAAATATCTGAGAAATGCAACCCAGATACCCAGTCATGTTTTTATTGTCAGTACAATTCTGTATTTCGGCTTGTCCCAAATCTACATTACTGACAAAAAACAGGACCCCTTTTATGTTCCGTCACATCTTGCAGCAATTATAGGTCTGTCCCAGTAGATTATTACATTTAAGAATTATTTGAGAATCTAATAAACACTCATTGGAATTGGTGACAGCACGATGACCTCATGAAGTGCATAGTTCCAAAATGGTGTTTAGCGAAAAAGATAAGCACGTTATAAAGTATTCGAGACTGAGCAAGAATTATGGTCCAAAATGCTCACATAAAATGTTTCTTGATAAACGATTGCTAGGAGGACTGGAAAAAACAAATTTGTATCGCACAGGAGTTGGAGCAGCTGGATCAATGCATTATGGATTATATCAGGCGAGCGCAAGCTTCCTGCGCCCCCCTGTCTGCTCGCCTCCTTCATCGTGCACCCCCCTTACGTCAAATGTAGCGTCAAATGATGCAGAGGGGTCATGTGACATCATGTGACGTCACGTTACGTGACCTGCGGCGTCATTTGACAACACGTCTTTATGTCAACGGTGTCAAATGACGCCGCGGGATCATGTGACATCACATGACGCTGGCTGCCATGGATACACGTGGACTGAAGCCATGAATGAAGCCGGGTAAGTGAACCGTGCCCCCCAAAAAAGTCTTGCGCAATTTAAACCATTGGTTGCTGCAGTATTAGCACAACTGAATAGGTTAAAGCAAGGGTACACAAACTGGGGAGCACAAGATTTTCTGGGGGCGGAGGGGGAGTGCAGCGCTTACAGAGGCCCCAACGCACTTCCCAAAGGCATTTAAGGTAAATGCCGGGGGAGTGGTTAAGGCCTCTGTAAGGTCCCTTACCTTGGCTCAGACGGCTTCTGGCGACATGTCGCCATGGCAACGGAGTCACGTGATGCTTTATTGCCATGGCAATATGACATCACGACGTCGTGATGTCAGAACGTTGGAGTCAAGGTAAGGAGGGGGGGGGGGGCGCGCGTGAGCAGGGGGGCGCAGGGGGGTGTAAGATTGCGCACTCCTGGGTTAAAGGCATTGAGGTGACCCTGTTAAAATGCAGAATTTATAACAATGGAAACATTTCCAGTCATTTGACACAAATATGCATTACAATTAAGTAATGTAAGACTGTGCTTAATAGTGTTCCTTTTATTGCACATTGTAACAAGGCGGATCCTCTGTCACATAGGCAGGTAGAAAAATCCTGCGTGCGGAGCCTGATAGAGCACTGAGGAGGTTCATTTTAATGCTGCCTTAATTAATCTCCTCAGCTACTTCATTGGGCCTTTAAAAAGCCTGTATTACAGACTGCAAGGTCTCTCTGGTCAGGAAGGGACTGGACCTTGGACCGCAGGAAAGAGAGAAACCCCATACACAACGACTTCCAGAACCCTAACCCAGGCGAAGGTAATTGACCTCTACTCTGTTGGCTAGCTTTGTTGTTGGTAAGGGGCCAAGCCTCCCAACCCGTAGATGGGATGTATGGAGAGGTGTAGTGAGCGCTCCTAACAGAAGTTAGACTGTTTGTTTTGTTTTCTTGTTAGCCCTGTTTTTGTTTGTAATAAGCGGTTTATGTTTTGAAAGTTGTGGTGACTAAAAAGCCTACTTATTTTCTCTTTAAAACGTCTCCTGGTCTAAAAACACCTGTACAGGCATACCCCGCATTAACGTACGCAATGGGATCAGAGCATGTATGTAAAGCGAAAATGTACTTAAAGTGAGGCACTACCTTTTTTCCACTTATCGATGCATGTACTGTACTGCAATCGTCATACACGTGCATAACTGATGTAAATAACATGTGTAACAGGCTCTATAGTCTCCCCGCTTGCGCACACCTTTGGTACAGGTAGGGAGCCGGTATTGCTGTTCAGGATGTGCTGACAGGCGCATGCGTGAGCTGCTGTTTGCCTATTGAGCGATATGTACTTACTCGCGAGTGTACTTAAAGTGAGTGTCCTTAAACCGGGGTATGCCTGTACACATCTCCTACATACAAGAACAAGTCATTTAGTTTACAGCTTCCACATTTTGATGTTAAATGTAACTCTGTAATTGCTTAACAAATAAAAACAGCAGTGAAACTATGTACCAGGTAGGTTGTTTCTAATCTCCGCACCAAACATATACAGTACCGCAACAATTCTACATTTAAAACTCCAAAAAGAGTACCCGCAGAGGGGGGTGGCGGACGAAGTCCCGTACTCTGTGCACAACCACTAGAACGCCACAGTAATTGCTATAGGTATAGCTGCTATGAGTTGAAGTGCCCATGGGATAGAAACAATTTATGGTGGTAGCTGTGATTGAATACTTGGAGTATTACAGAATTGGAGGGAAAGCAGTGATACCTTGTGGTCCAGTGAGTGAAGCAAAGAGTAACCTTTAATGGGTAAGCTCATAAAATAAATTGATGGACAATAGATTCATATAAAATTTACATAACAAAGTGATATACCAAAAAGAAGAAAGAACTCAGTTTAAATTAGCACTCGGATATCTTAAGTGATAAGTGTCAATATTAAAATTATCTTTATTCAAAGAATATTTAAAATAAATAGTGCAATGAGATGAATAAAAAGGGAGCCAAATAAGGGAGATCTGTCTAGGGGAGCTTTAGACTGTAATAATGGGATAGTAGTGCAGTCCTATATATAGTTCTCCGATAGTATAGTCTGTATCCTATACCCCAGTAATCTCGATATTGAGCCCCTAGTTTGTCCTTAAGTGCTCTCTAAATAAAAGTCTGGAACTATGCCAGTAGTAGCGGATCGCTAGTTCTGAATAGACCCCTATTGTCGGTCTAACGATGTGGCGGTGTCAAATTGCTATGGATCCTCCAAAGTGAGGGCTGTGTAGATGCCAGCAATACTACCCCCTGGCCTGGGGAGAAAGTATGTATGGTATAATGGCTGTAATTATAGTAACAGCCATTATACTGTGAGATACAATCGCTGTTAGGCTATCAGGCAGCAGTAAATGCAGTGATGTAAGCAAACCAGCACCCGGAGCCTGTTGACTCCAGAGCAGATAACTTTTGCTCTGCCTGCAGCTGGGGATAATTTCAGACCACAGCTGGGCTGCTGGTTCTCCCGGTTAGCATCAGTGGTCAGTATCCACTCTATGCTCCGTTTAGCCGTGAGACCAGTGTGACTGAACCCTTCAACTCGGTACTCGTAACTGCAGTGAAGCGTATACTGAGCAACCTCCTGTGAGTTGCTTACGTGACTCCGCGTCACAGAGCTACGGAGAAAGGCGAGTACTGCATCTATGCTGGTAGCCCCCTCGATCAATATAAGAGGTTCATACTGTTAGACTATATCGATGGCGTTCAGAGCCATTCACCTCTAAATCGCAGCCTTAGTATAGATAAATATAACACCGCTTCCTGTCTAAATGAAATAGCTGACACTGCCACAAATAAAAAAGCCTCTGTCGACGATCGTTTCGCTTGTTAAGCTTTGTCAAGACTCACGGGCTGTGCACAACCACTAGAACGCCACAGTAATTGCTATAGGTATAGCTGCTATGAGTTGAAGTGCCCATGGGATAGAAACAATTTATGGTGGTAGCTGTGATTGAATACTTGGAGTATTACAGAATTGGAGGGAAAGCAGTGATACCTTGTGGTCCAGTGAGTGAAGCAAAGAGTAACCTTTCATGGGTAAGCTCATAAAATAAATTGATGGACAATAGATTTGTACAATATTTACATAATAAAGTGATAGAAATAAACAGTAAATGGTTTTTAGGTAAATGATAAAAACATATAGGATTGACCTTCTGAAAGACAGCAGCCCCACTTAGTCAGTGCTGTTTAGAGGCCACAATCTATCTATAATAGGAGGTATCTCCTGCAGAGGTACCAGTTACAGGACATGAGACCCTGGAAGTCACTTTGTACCATCATCTAGCCTAAAGGGCAGAAGACTCCTGGACATTCTATTTAATTAGTCACTTACATATATTATTATTATTCTGCTAGTTGCAAGGACCTTACACCTTTCCATAAACGAAGCGTTCCTTAACGGAACAAGATCAGCATAGCACTAACAGCAAATTCAATGTCAAATGCGACAGAAAATAAAATAATGAAACACTGTCAATGCATTGTTTTGACACTCAAAATAAAATAATTACAGTGCGATTATTGGCTGAAAGAAACATCCTTTCAGCAGGAAACCGGAATAAAAAAAAGGAAGGGCTTCAGTTATGAAAGCAATTAATTACAGGAGATGGGATCTTTGAGACTTAAGTCTAAATGTACATAGCATAAAATATATAAAATATATAAAAACTAGCTGTACCTGGCATAAATACGTCGCTGTAGCAGATCTTAAAGGTTATTAAACATTACGCTTTGTTTACACCCCTCCCTATAATGCCTTGCTGTCCCTCCACCACCTTATTCTCTCCTCCATCATGCCCTGCTCCTCTTTGCACTCTCTCCTTCCTTTACTGTGTCGGCCTCTCTCTGTGCACACTACACTCCCTCCTCTCGTACTTATCACATCTGTCTCCTCCTCTCCTTGCGGTCTCTGTTTCCTCCTTCTACTCACCTTGCTGTCTCTCCTCTCCTCTCCTCTCCTCGCACTCCCTCCTACCCCATGTGCACACTACTCTTCAATGCCTCCTCGTCATACATGTCTCCTCCCCTCCTTGTCATCTCTCCTCCCCTCCTTGCCATAGTTGCTTAGCAACACCAACAGCTGAACCTTCGTACGGAAATATATCTAAGCCTTTTATACATAGATTCTAGATGTCATCTCAACTAATTACAATGCTCAATATCAATTCAGTTCAATTTTTGCCATAAAAAGGTCCAGAACACATGCAAAGATGTTTTTGCTGTTTATATTGGACAGTCAGCTACTGTAAATCATATGGTGATGCAATTTAGCTTTTATCGTGTGCACACACACACACACACACACACACACACACACACACACACACACACACACACACACACACACACGTTCGTTGACATTTTAAGAATGAGGTGCCACTTGGCACACAGTAGGTTCTGGACATTTATTATATAACACCCTATGACAAAGCAAAGGAGACTGACAGACACGAGGATCCACCGCATTTCCCCATCACCCTACAGAACATGGAATCATAAAGACGGCAGTTTGGGGCAAACATCGCGACTGATCCATCACTACCACCCCCCAGCAGGGCAATGAAATGTAGACACCTAGATAAGTAATCGTAAATCTGATGTGAAAAGAATACAGTAGGTGCTCAAATACCAAGGTTTCTGTGGTGCTGAAAACAGAACTAGAATCGAAACTAAAATATAGTTTTAACACCCTTGCTTTGCTTGTAAAAGCAATAGCCTTATGAAAATAGTGCATCTTGAGACCACTACCACTATTTTTTTGTTGTTATATACTTCAATCAAAGATAATATCACTGGTGAATTTTTCTAGCTCGTGTCCATTATTAAGAGTGTTATAGAAAGCATATGTTAAGTGGTACTGCTGAGAAAAGAGCCTATTACTGCTCATTTTCTATCAGCGTCTCGCTCTTCGCTGTATTATATCATATAAAAAATAAATTCAGACATAAGGGAAAGCTCACTGAGATGCTACTGTATATAGGCTTTTGATGTTACATACAGCATGTTAGCAAGCACCAATATAATATGGTTTCTTGTTAAGCATTGTTTCATTATTAAAAATAATTGAAAGAAAACGAGCTCCTTTTATCCTTGTGTCTATTGGTACTCTGAATTCTTTGGCATCGCACTATCATGCATTAATTCAGCGTCTGCAACAAGGTCCTAGCACATTTCCATCACATACTATATGAATCAGGATCAGCACAGCACCTTGCTTGATGTTAAAGGAGCAAGCTAAGCAATATCCTACGTGATTAAAAAAAAAACATATATATATATATATATATATATATATATATATATATATATATATCAGTTCTGAACTAGAAGATAAAACTACATTTTTCTTATAAAAAATTGCATTGAGTTGAATTTTATAATGTGTTTTAATATACTGAGCATCTTTTGATTTCTGTATCAGGTTTAAACACCCCTCCCCAGCAGTGCAAGAGCATTGCAAAACTTTCCTGTTTGTGATCATTTGTTGCCAATATTCCCAGCAGTTTGAACTGTAACAATAGAGAATGTTACCCAAGTAATATAAGAATACATTGTAGCTGCTTAGTAAGGGCTGTGAGCGTAGAGCCGGCTGACGAGGGAGAAGATGAAGAAAATAATGATTTTCCGCCGCTACAATGTATATATGTGTGTGTGTATGTGTCAAAGCTGCACAATAAAAACATTTTTTATTTATAAGTCTTTTTTTTTCTTAAATATTATTTAATACATTTTTAACTGACACAATCTATACACACACATATACACACACACACACACACACACACACACACACACACACACACACACACTACCTTCCATCCCAGTCGCTCACAGCATACAAAAAGCATGCGTCACATGCATTCGCACAGGCGCGCGCTCACACACTATATAACGGCCCTTACACTGACTGAAGGATTGTTGTGAAACTGAAAGGCAGCCATTTAGAAAACCCTGGGAAACAAGATTTTGCCGACTGTTCACGGGAGAACCAATCGATCACCTGCTTAGGTAATTAATTTTGAATAAAGGTAATCAAATGCTGTACATATTAAAACAAAAAGATAATTAAAAACAGTTAGTCATACTGCCCAAAAACGATGTATTGTTATGACAAAATAAGAAAATATGGAAAGATTCTTGAACGCAATTAACAGTATTTCAGCAGGAAATAATGGCAGACAGTGACTCTCATGTCTTGCCATTGTATGGAAAGTAGAAAAGGCGACAAGCAAATGTGTTTGAAATAACTAGGCTGCACCCTCCTATCAAAGAAAAATGTGCAATTTAGCTATTTTGTTAATACCATATTGACTAGACAGTTGGTAGATACAATAAATGCACTGCAGCACATATTACATTAAATACCAATTATTCCTGTGTCATGGCTCACATTTTCTCCTTCTAACAATACAACAGAGATTAAGTGACACCATTTGAAACCCTCATAACTGCACATGATGTTACTGAGTGCATACACATCAGTCATGGTTACCAGACCATTATTTGCTGGCAGATTAACAGCGAGCTCCAGGTATGAAATTAATTTCTCGGCATACCGCTCTGTTATGAAATCGCTCAGTGAGCACTGGCACGGTCAGTTGAGCATTTAATGTCAGATTACACTGTCAACTAACATGATGGCAGTTGTGCTGGGGATAATCCCAGTTCTCCGCATTTTTCTGAAATCAAGGAACCTTTTGTTATACGGTTATTCAATTACATAACATCGACAGCAGGAAAGCAGTGCCTTAGCTATAAAGCATTGCATTCATTTTAAAAGCCAAGTTCTAAAGGTGGTCCATTAAAGATCAATGCATGACTGCACAGCAAAGCTACTCTTTGCATGAAAAGGAGGTTGAACAGCTTCCCTACAGTTACATATAAATACATGATACATAATCATGGAATATAAATAGTGGGTCATGTATCAAGATAATATTAGCATTAACATAAATTATTTGTTAAACGAGAAATCCACCCTAACTAATCCCCATGTTGCAGGTGCCTATTGATCCAATATTTGGCCGCCATTTTGTTTCCTCAGAAGGAAGATTTACACCCACTACCTAAACCGGAAAACTCTTGGGAACCAGGGGATGCCCAGGGCTGAAAATAGCGGTGGTTGGCTCTGGGGGACACCCCAGTTCCGATTATGTAAAAAAAAAAAATGGGATGGGGAAAATAAATACAGTAGGGGGGACTTCTCCTTCAGACTGCTATATAGTGTCGACTGGGATACTAAACGCACCGACACTTCCATTGACCTCAATGGGAATTTCCATGCTATAGTGCCCTAATGCCACGGATATATTAGGCGCGCGTGCTTGTCAGCCGAGCGATTTGTGGCCAGTGAGCCACAGCGACGGGGAGGCGTGGCTGTGACATCACATGAGCGGTTCGCCCTCATTGGCTGAACCGCGCATGTGACCTGTCCGCGACCAAATCAAAATTATTTGTCTCCTCCAAAATCGCGAGTGCCGTCGCACTTAATCTCGCGCTCTATGGCCTGCCTAATAGAGGTGCTGCCTTTTGTTCCCGCCGCCCTCGGGGAGTATGTACGCGGCCCAATTGGTACTATTGCAGGTTACTGAACAAACCTCTAAGAGGCAGTTGTAGCCAGCTTTTTCCTGCTCTCTGGTAAATACAAATGAAAGTACATGGCAGAGACTAGGAATAACCACACACAGGATGGGATATATCAAACTACGTATTCTCCACTAAAAATGGAATTCCCTTTTGTTGGCATCTAAAACCTCCACCAAGCCTGAGGTGGTGTAAACTGCGACTTGTAAAAAGTTCATTTCTGACACGGTTTACCAACTTCTTACACTTGATACAGATGCAAACTAAAAACGAACAAAAAAAAACTGCATGGATACAAACATTATACGAGTTAAACTCTTCCAGGCTTCTGGAGGGCGGCTTTAAGCAGCACTATTTCTGTTCACTAGAGCAATTTCCACTTCCCGTTATTCTTTAGCCCAGTCCAAACATACTTTACCATCTAAGATTATAGTTAGATCCCCAATACTGCATATTGCTATTATCTTCTATTTGTATAGCACCAACATATTCCGCAGTGCAGTACAATGTGGGCTGGAGAGTACACAGACATTTAGAGGGACGTTCCTGCTCCAAAGAGCTTGCAATCTAAAAGTAGCCTTGCATCTTCTTAGAAGTGTCATTCTTCAAAAGCAACTTCTTTCTAAATTAAATTTTAATGTTGAAAACTTTCAGAATGTAACCTTAATTCCACAGCACAAGTGAAAAAAGTAAGGCGAATGCTTCATTTCTATCATGAGGCCCATAACAGGTCTACAAATTAGCCGTCTGTGCTGCAACGCATTAGTCTGATTTAACATGTAGACTTTGAAAAGTTATGATTTCATAAAAAACATCTTGATTTAAGAAGTGTCCTCCATTCTTTATCTTTTGCATATTTATTGTAAACAAGCAAGTATGCCTTATTCATCAGATTTGTGAGAAGGAAAGTATGGGGAACATTAAGCATTACATAGCCATTCAAGTTGTATTTCAAATAAATATGTGCTAGACACAGCGACACACAGACATATATAGAAGAATCTATGACGTAATCAAGAATTGTGCGTCTTTACCTGGTTTGATGCATTAACAGACTTACTGCTATTATAATATCATGCATAGAATCCGAATTTGGCAGCAGATAAGAAGCACTTGGCCCACCGTGTCTGCTTATTTTCCTACCTGTTGTAAAACCTCAGAACCTATTTTAGTCCTGTTTGTTTGTTTTTTCATATTTAGGATAGCCTTATGTCAATCCCAAGCGGGTTCCAATTCCTTTACAGTATTAGCCCCTACCACCTTTGTTTTCCACAGATCCACCACCCTCTACATGCAGAAATACTTCCTCATATTTTCCCTTAGTCGTCACCCTCCAGCTTCAGAGCATGATCTCTTGTTCTAGAACTTAACTTAATGTACAGTATATCATTTTATATGCAATTTCATATCAGGAGTTGTCAAAGGTAGTACACAAACAGTGCATGCATTTTAAAAAGGCTTTGAGTATGTCAAATGTTTCTTGGAAAAGTGTTGGCACCTGCCTGACTGACATATGACACATTTTGTAGGTTGGTACTTTAAAAGAAATCCACCTTACACTGTTGTGCAGAACTGTAAATACACTCTCACAATAATACGAAGTTGGGATAGTAATTTCTACGGTGATTTTAAACCGGAGTTCCGCGAGCACCTCTCGCGGGTTCCGCGGCCATCGGCGGGGAGAGCTGGGACAACTCTCCCAGCTGCCCAGGCCCGGCGGCACCCCACATAGCAGTGACCTGGCGGCTCTCCAAATCAGCTGCAGCCGCCCGGACACTGCTATCCTTCCTCTCCCTGCTCCTGTCGGCGCCGGAAGTTGTGTCAACTTCCGGCTGACAGGAGAGGAAGGATCAGGTAATAGCACGCTGTCAGCGCCGGCAGCTCCTTTAAAGTGAGTGAGTGTGTGTGTAAGTGAGAGGGGCAGAGAGACTCTGTGTGTTTGTGTGTGTATAGAAGAGAGAAGGGAAGAGTGAGGTAAGGGAAAGTGTGTGGGGGAGAGGGAGCGTAAGGGAGAGAGTGTGAGGGGGGAGAGACACCAGAAACGGAGCGACTGGGGGTGAGAGACTTCACAATCAAATTCTGTGGGCTTCCTTAACCAAAAAAGTGGTTGATAACCACTAGTCTACAGTCTAAGGATTGTAAAGCAGTAAAAACTGCACATTTGCAGTGTCAAATCATTGAAGTTTTTTGGCAGCGAATTTTAATGGTAAGTTGCTTATTTGCTCAAAATCCAATTGCATGAAGTAAAACAGACATTGCATTTTCATTAATTGTAGGCTATCCAGAGCCATACTACTTCGAAAAGAGGCAATATTGGTGCATATAAGAGATTTCTTACAGGATAGCTTAGCTGCACAGGGGTGCGCAAACTGGGGGGCATGAGAATTTCTAGGGGGGCGCAGCAGTTAGAGGCCCCTCGCTCTTCCCCACGGCAGTTAAATTAAATGTCGGGGTCATGTGACGTGACGCGTCACCAATGCAACGCGAGTCAGATTACGCAGCGGGTCAATGTGATGTCACATGACCCTCAACTTCATTTCACGCAG
Organism: Ascaphus truei; assembly: GCF_040206685.1. Classification (NCBI taxonomy): domain Eukaryota; kingdom Metazoa; phylum Chordata; class Amphibia; order Anura; family Ascaphidae; genus Ascaphus; species Ascaphus truei. Next base: position 361,623,770 of record NC_134484.1, on the reverse strand, counting down.
AGTTCTTGGGGGAGGGGTGGGCACGAAGGCTGCGACTGCCGGGCAGGGGGGAGCAGTTCAAGAAGTTTGCGCACCCCTGACTTAGCAAGTACGAAAGAAAATTATAATGGTTTGATATGGAAGGGCCAGAGTAAAAACTGGGAAGGAAATAAAGACAAACCAAGGAATACCACATCTTAAAATACATGCATTCAAACTAAAATTTATTATAGCATTTTAGTGTACACAAAATAAATGTGAATTGCTTAAAAAAAACAACAGGAAATGTTATATGATTAAACATACAGTAATTCACAAAGGAGCTTAGTTTGATTAGGGCAGCATGATACAGGGTTTGTAATTGGATTAACACATTAGCCTCAGCCCAAATGCACAAAAACAATTTTGAAACAATGTTAATAGGTGAAAATTATCATGAGTCCCATATGCTAAATTGTTCTCAATATATTCCAAATGAGACAACACATTTGTTTATTAACAAACACAAGTCAACATTTATCTTATGGGCTTTTGTAACCGAATTATTATGGTCAATAATGTTATGATCTTTTCAGTTCTCGCTAAATATTGATTTCCTAGAGAAAATATTTGAAAATGTCTAAAGGAGGTGTGTATAAATAATAATGTTGAAGAGGCAGATAAAAGGTAAGTGCTCTTCTAAATTGAATCTCTGTATGTTAATTTATGCTAGACCAATCTCATTCATGCAACACTGCCACTAATAAATCAGTCTTGTAGTATTGGATAATACTGCATTCCTCCTCCCCCATCCCCACTATGTACGCCCTTTTTAATGTTTTTATGTATTAAGCTTCCCCAGGTTCCTATAAGAACCGTTTACAAAGGCACAGCACTTCCCCTTTTGACATAGGCCGCTATAATGTGAACCGGGGAAGCAGGATCTTTGCCGATCGATCACAGGAGAACGGCACAATCGGTATCTTAGGGTAGCGGTGCGCAAACTGGGGGGCATGCCCCCCAGAGGGGTGGGGGGGGCGGGAGATTCTTCTGGGGGGGGGGGGGCACGGGCGGTTGCAGAGGCCCCGCGCTCTTCCCCAAGGCATTTAATTTAATGCCGGGGGATCGCGTGAGGCTCCCGCAACACTCCACTTACCATGTTTCAGCCGGCTGTGTGACGCGTCGCCATGGCAACGCAGCATCAAATGACACCGCGGGCCATGTGACGTGACGTCACATGCGTGAAATAATGCGAGTCACGTGACTTGATGTCACATGACCCCGCAGCGTCATTTGACGCGGATGTAAGGTAGGAGGGGGGGGGGGGGGTCGCCTTACCGGAACAAGCTAGACAGGGGGGCGCAGCAGGAAAAGTTTTCGCTTCCCTGGCTTAGGTAATTACATTTCCTTAAAGCTAAGGTACTACTCTATCTATTAATGAAAATGCTAACTGTAGCCACTTTGTTAACTCAGGCAGGCTGCATTTACTCATTCACCATGTGCATGCACCCATTCAACCACTCCCCATCATAGGGTCTTATGTCTAAACTACTTATCTACATGGATGAGAGGTTTTGGTTGAATGAATGTGTGTATATAACAAAAGACTAGAAGCCCCAGTACTATAACGAATATGACACATTTCATAGTTAAATACTTATCTGGTTTTCCTTCTCATAAGTGAGGGACAATTTGTTAAAAAAATGATTTGGCACAAGCATTATAAGCTTGCAAACCGTGCCAAAGTATCCCCTCTTCTGCAAGTCCTAACACTATCTGTAAACGTTCTCTTTAGCTCTCTGATGGAGGAAAAAGACTCAATAGATTTCCCATTATGTTTTATTTATATGATTATGTCACGTGTATTAGTGCTGTGAAGCGCTATGTAAATTAATGGCGCTATATAAAGATAGGTATACACACACCTCCTCTGGTAAACAGCTGCTATTTTACATACAGTGGAGAAAATATCAGTTTCATTATTCTGTACAAAGTACAACTTTTACCTAGGTCAGAGCTGCCATTTTAAAGGACTTTATATTTTTCGAGGACTATAAGGTCACAAAACAGAAAACAGGATATTTTTAAATTGCAAGGATATTTACAGGCCTGAGAGGGCAGACGAATGTGAGGAAGTAGCCTCCTGTTCCCATCAACCACAGGCTGTGTGAAAACAGCCTGCCTTCCACCGCGGGGTCCTCAATTCTTGCACCCCACTAGGCCTTGTACTTAGAGACAGACGCTGTCACACAGCCTGCAGTTGTGCGCGGTAGAACGGAAGAGGTGGCTGCTACTTTCACTTCAGGAAATTATAACCCTCGCTGCCTCATTGACAGAGGTAAAGTCCAGGGTTCTAATTGTTCGTGGATACGAGGGGGGAGTTTTTTTTAAAAATATATAGATGTAACCAGGTCCCGTCTAATTCCTCTGCACATTTCCCCCCCCCCCCCACTTTTACCCTCCAGTGGCTCCGGGGATAGTCACGGGTGCGGGGAGGTTGATGCGGGCGATACAGGGCAATGCCATGTCAGGGAGGCTCATGCATGCGCAGAAGAGCTCCCAGCAGCTATTAGAAGTATCGCGCATGCGCAGTGAAGCGTGAGCGGCGGCCAATAGCTAAAGGGCTCCGCGGTGACTACAATTCCCAGCAGGCTAAGGGGCTGCTGCAACACATGGCCCACATCAGCCAATAGGGTGCCCAGAATCTCCTGGAAGGAGAGAGATACATTTGGCGGGCTAGGGGAGCCACGCCAGTCAGAAGCAGGACAGCAAGGGGATAGGAAAAGTCCAGAGAGAAGTGGTCTGCTGGACTAGGCCAGATTACCTCCTTCAGGTCCCAGCTAGGCCCGACCATCCATAGCTTGTGGTGCTATAGGGAAGGTGCCTCAGGTAGGGACACTCCCCTTAGCCTGCTAGGGCCAGTATCAGTTGCAAAGTGACGGATGCACACTGTGTGCGTGGCCTGCGTCTAGGCCCGAACCAGGTCCAACCAAGTCAGAGACTATTCTGAGGTGGTACACTCCACGTGGGAAGCCAACCAATGCGGAGGCGGATCTTCGTTGAAACAGATGAATCGGTTGCCAATTACTACCCAGCGGCACCCGGGTGCTGAAGGTATCCTCATAAGTGCACCAACATTCACGTGGGCAGCGCTGTCCCACACTTTGGGGTCTGGACACTGGTGCCCTTGCACCCAAGAACTGTGTGTATATTTCGCGGGTCGGTGTATATATAGATACATTGCCTGTTCTTGTTACTGTTATTGTTTATTACCTCCCAGTAAATACTGTTCCACATACTGTGTGTATTACTTGGCATATTGTCTTGGGAGGGGATATCCTACTTTGTGAGGATCCTAACCAGATGAAGGCTCTTTTTAGTAGATATATACCTATATACACACACACCCCAGGCTCCCAGTGGCAGAGGATCAGGCCTTCCGTTTACCGCACAGGTATAGCAGCGCACAGTCCCCCTGACACAGGGGGAAAGGGGATATATATATATATATATATATATATATATATATATATATATATATATATATATATATATATATATATATATATATATATATATTACACAGGTCTAGATACATATGCTCCCTCATTTCACTGACAGTAAACAGACTACTTCTTTTTATTTTTATGCTTTATAGTTTAAACATTAACTACTAGTTTTGTTCCCAACACCTGCTCATATTTCTTTACATGCTCACAAATCTTGACTTGCAAACTACTTTAAGCTTCGTTTTATTGTGAGTGAATAATTACTTATCAGTTTTAAATGATCTGGTGAAATAAGTCAATAGGTCAGCCAGGGTTAATCTTGGATGTGCCAAAAATGTAAAATATGCATATTTATAATCCTTATGGTACTTCACAACTATATAACATCCCACACATACAGTTACACTATAGCACCCATTATTCTGTGGAATGCATAAGCAGAGTCTTCAAGTATAGACAGCCAAGGTTATGTCGTTACTCAGAATGAGTTATTCACAAATAACTTATACTATTTTCTTTACGTTTTCCAGGAAATGTATAGTCCACACTACTACAGCCAAATACCTTGTCACCCAAATGTATTTTATCTCTTATTACGTATTTAACGTCTCATTCAGCACCGTGCTACTGTAGACTCATTTATTTGTTAACTGAGGCAGGCTGCATTTACTCAACCAGCATGTGCAGGTACTAATTTATCCACTTACTCAGTGTAGGCGCTCATTCATTCATTGAAGAATGGGTGCCTGTGCAGGTCACACATACAGTATGTATGGTATCATTTGTGATTTAGTTTCCTTGTCGTTTTCTCAATCCCTGGGGTGGAAAAAAGCACTACAGTACAGTCTAATAAACTTCACATACACTATGTATTTGCTTTAACGCTGGGGTTTAGCTACATCGGTTGAAGATTGCAGTTCAAGCAATATCTTACTTGTGTTTTTTTTTTTTTATATATATATAAATCAGTTCTGTACTATGAGAAAATACATGTAGCATTTAAAAAAAAAAAAAGAAATGTTTAATGTTTCTAATGTAGGAAGCATTTCCAAAGTGACAGCCCCCTTCCCCTTCTGATTAGGATCTGGCTCTTGAGACCCGCCCTCTATCTAGCAGTGCACCAATTGTATCTAGTAACTACCCTGTCACATAATATTCCAGGACTATATTGCCCACAATGCTGTGCAAGAACTGAATTAAATAACTCGGCGCAAGCGATCGATTACAGGAGAACGGATCGATCTGCAGCTTAGCTAATCACTTGTCAGTGGGCAGATTGTATTGATGCACATATTGAATGGGGAAAAAAAACATACATACATACATATATATACATATATATATATATATATATATATATACATATACATATACATATACATATATATATAGTGCTCATTTGCATGTCATTTCCCAGAATCCCTTGATGCAGTGGAAGTGCTGTGTGCGGGGTGATAATGGTGAAAGACAGGTTGCAGACCTGTATAAGACATGCAAATGAGCATACAGTAATATATCCATTTGCTATATATATATATATATATATTTTTTTTTAATTAAACGGCAACTTGAACTGCAGCTTTAAGAGAATGGCAGATATCCTTTTATTTTTACGATTTGTAAATAGGAACTAGGTAAAAAGAAACTTGATAACAATTAATTCTCCCTGGTAGTCACACGTGGTATTGAAAAATACTTTCTATAAAACCATGAAGACTGCATGAAGTGAGGAGAGACCACAGAGGTTTGTGCAAATTTGAAGAAAGTATATTTTTCTGTATACAGTACTTGCAAATAAAATTAAAAGTCTAATGCACCACTTGGTTGTTAATTGATTTTGTTTTAAATGTTAATAATTTAATCTTTATCTCTAAAGGGAAGCTTTTATCATTTTTATGGTATTGATTACTCGAGTGCTAATGACAGCAGTGGGTGTAGTTAGATAACAAAGTTAATGCAGGGTTGCAAATGTTTTATGATGCAAACCTTAAGCTAAAACATACTAGTTAAAAATAGGAAAAAGTGTTTTAAACTGAACAATGTTTACATTTTTTGTTTCAGTTTAAGCATTACTTTGGTTAAAGGTCATGCTAAAGGCCATTTTAAAACCTGGGAATCCTCAGTTACCTAGTTTCTCTCAATAATATCCCATGGCAGAAATTAAATGCAGATGCATCAAACTCCATTTTTCCGCGGCTCTGTTCCAGAAATCATGAGCGTTTCAGCTCTCCCCAACATACAAAGTGCAGGGAAAATGGGGGGGGGGGGGGGGGGGAATCTACTACTGAATGGAGAGAGATCATATGCATCCTGGCCTAATTAATAGAATGAGCAGTTGTATTGCTGATTTTATTCATTTATTTTTAAACAGGGTGGGCGTTAGGGGTCCTCCTGAGCTGAACAGTAATGTTCAGTTCCTTGTACCCCCTTGTGTCCCGACATACTTATCGGTGAAGTTACCAGTTTCCAGGGGAAACAAAATGGCTGTGCAGGTCCTTCTTGCCTTCCTGGAGAAACAAGGCAGTAACGCTACTACTTCACCGGTAGTATCTCAGGAACCACAGGGGTCCCCAGAGATGACAATAACATGGTTAATTTTCTCTAAAAGAAAAGTGACAGTCGCAGCGTAATTACGATATACAAAAAGTTACACATCAAGGGAAAGAAAAGCAATAGAAATGTACACACAAAAAACTTGCTAGAACAGTTAATTTTTTTGAATGAAATAATAATACTAGATTGTTCTTGTATAGCACTGCTTGTTTTACGTAGTGCTTTACACAGACATTTGCAGGCACAGGTCCCTGCCCAGTGGAGCTTCCAATCTATATTTTTGGTGCCTGGGGCACAGGGAGATAAGGTGACTTACCCAAGGTCACAAGGAGCAGACACCAGGAAAGGAAACAGGCTTCAAACTCCATGCCAGTGTCTTTACTCACTGAGCCGCTCCTTCTCACCATGACTCTTTAAACAGAAATACAAACTGATAACAATTTACCAGTCCTCAAGCTCTTGGGGATACAAAGAAAAACACAGACTTGACCAACTACTGTAGGCAGTTTCCCCAATCATGGCAAAAAAATATGTAACTCTTCATACAGTACTTTCCCGAGTTTCCCTCTGAAACACAACACTGTATTTAAATAAAGCACAAACGCTTCCAAAGTTCAAGGGCTCATTGACTAATAAGGGTTACAATTTGAGTTATTTTTACCAAGATTATGTACCATTTGGTATTCACATGTATGCATGGTTTTGAAAGCAATTCAATTACACAAAGCCGGTGGTATCGGCAACTTTGGTATAACATAGGGCCAGTGCGACACAGAAATACTGTATATTTGAAGAATATAATTCACCAATTAATATAAAAAGTGAATGCTTTTATAATGTTGGAAAATGGGATTACATATTATAAACAGACACACACACACTTTATTTTATCTATGAAATGTTAAGTGGCTGTTCAAACACTTCTCCATAAATGTGATACCAAAGTCATGCATCCTCATTTAATGTGATAAAAAAATATGGCACAATAATCACAAACTAAATACAAAACATGAAAACAATAGGAGTGAGACAGTGCCCCACTACTCTGCATGTGTGGTGCTACTGCTGCAACCTGTGTGTATTGATTGTTTTATTTAGCGCTAGATGGTATAAACAAATGTTCCAAATCTGTCAATTTTATTTCGTAAGACTCCTGCTTCTGTATTTTCCATTTGCTTTCTGACTGCAGTTCTAGTGGTTTAAAGTCTGCTTTCTATGAGATCATATTGAATGATATTAAATTTATCCACAGTCCGCTCCAGCTAGACTGCAAGCAAAACATTCTGTGCCGTCTCTACTCGTGTACAATTCGCCATGGTCAACATTGTAAAAAAAAAAAAAAAAAAACAAAAAAAAAGAAGAACAGCACTTCAATTTTGCCTCTCAATAAAGAGGTTATAATGACATTTATCAATCGTCTATCTTTTTTTTATCTGTTAAAATATAAATCAATATCTTCATAGGAGGGCTCAGAAAATAAATAAATACGACTAGAAGTCTAAAGTGCAATTTGCAGCCTAAAAACAGCTTGAAGTCTTCATTAAACTTACAAATTGTATCACAAGAGAGAGAGAGTCTGGTGCTACTGTCCGTGCAAGCACTAAACAGCTCTGATAAACGCGAAGATGAAATGTGGAACGCGTCCAGCAGGTTCTTTAACAAATGAAATGTTAAGGCCACTAAGCCTTTTCACAAAGAAGCCTGTCTAATGCTATCGTAGGTATTTCACCCTAACGCAAAACAAAGAAGAATATTTGGTTACAGTAAGTTACAACAATCCTGGATTATACTGTACACATGGACACAAATGATCTGTGTTCTATAGACGGAAAGCAAAACTAATGTATTATTACTTGCATAAAGGCCTGAGAGGTTACAGATGATAAAATGATTACTTCCTGTTCATTGTCAAGAATACATAAACAGACAGACAACCTGCACTTAAAGTAGCCATGCCCCGTAATTAAAATAATAACTGTTACCTGAACCGTGAAGTACCCCACAGCTGACCTGCAGTCTCCTGACCACCAGGGGCCGTACCATTGCCAAGATAATTGTAACTTTTTTTTCTGCTGGTTTCTGCTGAGCACTCTTATTCAGTAGAACCCCCTCTCCCCCCCCAATAAATATCTTAACATCCAGGGGATCAAACCCACCTTAGCAAACTTGATACCCTCTATAATTCAATATGCCGTTTTGTTCTCCAATGCAACTACAACACACATCACTGCGAAATGCTCAAAAACTAGATTGGTCATCACTTGAGTCTAGGCCAAAGTTCATCTCTCTTGTCTTGCCATGAAATAATTTCTGGGCAAGATGCCCGTCTACCTGTAAAAGTTCCTCACCCCTACCACATGCAGCATGTATCATCTGAGATCTGACTCCAAAAGACTGTTCATGGTCCCAAGGTTCAGCAAAGTATCCGGCCACTCCTTCTCTTACCGTGCACCCCAAAACTGGAACAATCTACCGGAGACTCACAGCCGCCACCAGTCTAAGTTCTTTCAAAACTAAAGCTGTCCCACATTTTAAGCTGGTCTGTAACGGTGTTAAGGTCCCTTCAATCGAGGGTCTCTACTGCTCAGATGTGGGCTCCAAATTATGTAACTTAGAGTCTGGGTGCGCACCCTGGATCCCAATAATGACACAGAGTCACGTATTAGTTTCCTCAGACAAATAGTCAAGACAAGACTGCCGAGTTTTTGTATTACAATCTATTTATATCAAAGTAGGCTAACACTAGCCAATCATTCAATGTCACTCAATGCCATTCAATGCCACACCTATTTCATATACGCCTATAATATATATTATCTTTAACTGTGCATGCTATGTCTTATATATAATGTATACCCTGTTCACTTATGTAACTGTATTTGTAACCATGTGTTACTTGTCATCTTAACTCTATGCCCAGGACATACATGAAAACGAGAGGTAACTCTCAATGTATTTCTGCCTGGTAAAACATTTTTATAAATAAATAGGACTAACATGGCATCCCAAACAGTGGCTTTGGGATCCTGCTATCTGGAGGCACAGTGAGCCATCTTGTTTGTTCTGGAAGCGATCAAGTCTATTTGACTTGATGGGTGGCCGCAAGACTGTACTATGGCCACGAATATTTGTGGACACAATTCACATTTTCCTGCAAGGACAGTTTCTCTGATCAAGAAATCTGCCTTTATATTTTTGTCTCCTGAAATGTAAGTTGCTGAAAGATGGGGAGCTGCCTGTTCTGCCCATCTCAGGATCTTTCGGCAAATGCGCCGCTACGGTTTAAAACGGCTGCTCCGGCTCAGAAAATGATCGGGAAGCCACTAATAGTGGCATATTCTAGGTACTTGACATAATATCTCACTAATATCTACTTTTAGGAGCATTTGGATATCTTATTTTGCTGTTGTGTGCGCGACCGCAGTGCGCATGCGCAACAGCTGACGGCAATCGATTTTTGCAATCAAGGTATTGACAGGGTATATAAGGGCTCAGTCCTCTCCCCCCCAGTAAAATTTGTCCCTGAAGAAGCTCCTTTGCTGGAGGGAAACACGCGTTGGACGTGCAATGTTGTCAGTCTCCTACTTGTTGCTGTTTTTTTTTTTTCCAAACATTTTTATTAGGTATTGAAACATCACTTTACACGCATTGTCATATGTGCATAGCATAATACCATAACAGTTGTTTTTCCCTTTTTTCCTTATAAGAGTGGGGGTAGAAAGACGAGAGATGGGGGGGGAGAGGGGGTGGGAGGGGTCCCTGATTACCCACCCATAGGGGTGGCCGACCGTCCGGTCCTTCAGTGGACCCTGTGATTAGACTCCCGAAAGAGAGAAAAGAGTGGGAGAGAGTGGAGGGAAGGGGGGGGAAGGGGGGGAGTGATAGGTTTTCCTTCCCCTGGAGTCGCCTCCTGTTACTTGGTCCCAGCGTCTCGTCCGGTTACTGGGCAAAGGAGGGGGCTGTTGTCTTTTACGGTTTAGTGGGTCAGCCAGGGCTCCCATATGCGGTAGAACCGCTCTGTTGAGTGGTTAAGGAATGCTGTCAGTTTTTCCATTAACATTACCTCATTTAATCTTTTTTTTACCATTTGTATATTGGGTGGGGAATTTTTCTTCCAGGAGAGTGCCACCGAGCACCGTGCTGCTGTCAGAATAAAGGAGATTAATTTCCATACTGGGTGGTCAATTTCATCCATTGGCCTGCCCAGTATGAAGGTCAGTGGGTCCATAGGGATTGTGAGGTCAGTGACCATTTTAATTAGGTTTTGAATTGAGAGCCAATATATCTGAATTTTTGGGCAGTGCCACCATATGTGAGCCATGTCCCCCCTATGTCCACAGCCTCTCCAGCATAGATCGGATACCAGAGGGTAGATTTGCCGCAGTCTCACTGGTGTTAAGTACCAGTGAAACATTATCTTGTAGATGTTTTCTTTAATGCTGGTGCACACTGAGGTTCCTGATGCCGCTTCCCATATCTCCTCCCAGTCTTCGCTATCAATGTCTACATTTAACTCCGCTGCCCACTTGTGCATATAATCGTGTGTGTCAGGGCTTGCGTGTCTATCTAGTATCCCGTAGATTTGAGAGATTAGGCCTTTTTGGTGCTCGTTTTCCTGACACAATCTTTCAAATTGTGTTAAGGGAGGGAATTCTAGTGTGGGGGACAGCTTTTGTAGGAAATGTCTGATCTGAAGGAATTTAAATGTATCTAGGGTTGGGGCTTTAAATTTATTCCGCAGTTCTTGGAAAGTCAAAGGTTTCTTGTCACATACCAGATCATAGACTTTCTCAATTCCTACCCTCGCATACTGCTCAAACTGCTTGGTCTCACACCCTGGGAGGAATTCTGGGTTATTATATAGTGGGGTGAGTTGTGAGGCTGCGTTCGAGAGTTTAAATTTGTTCTTGGCTTTTTGCCAAATCTCCATTGTGTGGCCCATTGTCCTTAGTTAAAATTTGCTTAGCCCCTTTTCAGGTCTGCCCGTGGCCCATAGACTTGCTTGCAGAGAAGGCGCCCCGGCATATTGGGACTCAATCTTTAGCCAGCATAGCTGGTCTGGGTCCGAGTTCCACTCGACCACTTCTTTTAATTGGGCTGCCTGGTAGTATCGAGCGATATCCGGCACCCCCATGCCCCCCCCCCCACTCTTTGGTGCTGTTAGTATTGATTTTGCGACTCTGGGTTTTTTACTGTGCCAAATAAATTTGAATATTCTGCTCTGGAGATCTTTCAATTCTGATCCAGGGACCCTGATCGGAAGTGTCTGAAAATAGTATAATAACCTTGGGAGTACATTCATCTTAACTGAGATCATCCTTCCGATCCAGGAAATTTGGTATTCCTCCCATTTATCCAAATCTTTTCTGATTTTGTCAAATAAGGGGGGGTAATTGCATTGATATAGGGAGCGGTAGTCCTTTGATACATTAACTCCCAAATATTTAATGTATGAAGGGCACCATCTGTAATTGAAATTTGATTTCAAAAGTTGGACCTCCGAGTCTTCGAGATTTAGATTCAGGGCTTCAGACTTGTCGCTATTAATTTTATAGCCCGATATCTCTCCGAAGTTGGATAACTCTTTTTGCAGGTTGGGTAGGGAGGTATGAGGGTGGGACAGCGTGAGAATGACATCGTCCGCAAACAACGAGATTTTGTAATTAGTGTCCCCTATAGCTATGCCTTGAATGCTTGCGTTGTCCCTTATTCTCGCCGCCAAAGGCTCTATTGTCAAGGCGAAGAGAAGAGGGGAAAGGGGGCAACCCTGTCTCGTGCCATTCCTTATCTCGAAGGCCTTTGCCGGAGCGCCCGGGAGTTTGACCGTCGCCGTGGGGCTGGTATGTGTCATTGAAGCCGAATTTTTTCATTGTGTTATCTAGAAAGAGCCAGTCAATTCTGTCGAACGCCTTCTCTGCATCAAGACTTAACAACACTGCTTTGGAACCTGAGATTCGGACATGTTCTATTATGTTTATAATTTTTCGTGTGTTGTCAGAGGCCTGACGGTTCTTAACAAATCCAACCTGGTCAATGTTGATCAGTCTGGGTAAGATTGGGTTCAACCGATTGGCGAGGATCTTACTGTACAGTTTCAGATCATTGTTTAGTAGCGATATAGGTCGGTAACTTCCACAATGTTGTGGGTCTCTAACGTCCTTATGGATTATACTTAATTAGCATTGGTCATGGAGGGCGGGATTGGTGAGCCCTCCATGAAGGAATTGAATAGGTTGAGAAGGTGTGTTGACAGGAGCGGGAGGAACCGTTTGTTACTTGTTGCTGTTTTAATGTAGTGTTTGTAGTTTCCTGGTTCAATATGTACAGATCACAGAACTTGGCTATTTCAGTCTAGTTTATGTAGTCAGCAAGTACTGTTGCCATTCCCTCTATCACTGTGTATATGTGTTCTCACAGAGTATACACTGTGAACTCACTATCACTGTGGCTGTGAATGTCAGTCTCTCTACTCACAGGATATGTACTTCACGAGACTGTAAAGTAATCAGAGAGGTGTTCAATGGAATGATTACATTAGGAGGATTGGATATTTCTCCAACACTATCTACCTGGTCTCGCTGACCTCTATACATTCACCATCTGGTCTAACAGCTGATCCAGAGGGGTTTAGACCTTGACTTATAGCATCCTATGCCCTCTATATTCCACTATCATTAGCAGGTTAACTGGGATATTACAATTATATATACTTGATGACATAGATGCTTGATATTTCTGCTTTAATTCATTTTTAACTCGCGTTACACCACTCTTTTGTAATATATGTTTTAAGTCAATTTATTAAAAGTTACTTGTTATACCTTGTGGTGTGCAGTTTAGTGAATTCTTTTAGGGGCACAATCACTTTGTGTTTCCCTTCCCCCCCTTTTCTGATTCACTTGTCAGTTCATAGTTTGCACCCACTATTCGATTACCTTATTCATTATTATATAATTACACAATTAGTATGGTTTTGTGATCACTCCCTATCCCTTTCCTGTTGTCTCCCAAGATGGGGAGCTGCCTGTTCTGCCAATCTCAGGATCTTTGAGATGTCTCTGAGGGCTTCTACACTTCATGTGCCCCATTGTTGGTTGATATAAGCCACTGCTGTGACATCATCTGACACGACTGAGTGGAAGGTCCCTTAGGATTGAACTAATTTTTGAATTATGTTGAATATTGTGCGTATTTCTAGAATGTTGATGGATAACTTGGGCTCTGTTGATGACCATCAACCGATCTGTTTTTGCAGGCCACCACCCCACCCTTCATCCTGTTAGACTGGCAAGTATATGTATATGGCAAGTGGTAAGTATATTCCATGCATGTGGAATCATAGACCTTCCTTTGTAAAGGTTCTTAGGTTTGAGCTCCCAGCTAGGTAGGACAAATATAACTGACCAGGGACAAGGACACACCTCCATTATACCTGTGTCAGAACTTTATTGTCCTACTCCAGCTAAGAGGAGGAGCTATATCCCATTAGTTATGGCTGCCATGGAGGATGTAGAAGAAAAAGGCCTGACATTCACATTCTACTGGTGTAGTGCCAGCTCTTCAGACGTACAGGGTACATCACTCGAGCGGCTAAGTTACTGTGTATGTAAAAAAAAAAAAATGGCACATCCATGTACTCGTGACTATATGCCTCCCAAAACCCCACACCGATCGTAAGATCATTCAATACAAAAGTCAATGTTCTTCTCTGTATTATGTCTTGTAGAATACACAGACACACAAGAATATGTAAAGATTGTAAAAAACACGTCCCCATTCAGAGGCAGCAATGAAACAAAATATCACCCGAACTGTAACATCAGTGACACAACATGAAATAGAAGATGGGTCACAAAAAATGTGTACAGTGTATATAATAGTAGTTGAGGTTATAGTTTGGCGTAAAACAAATGTAAGCCATTGTAAAGCAATCAATGAAAGATACATGGATATTTATTAAATAGATCCACAAATGAATTCCCAAGACTATGTTTAGTCTAATGAGCAAGACGCCTTTTTGTGTGTGATGGCTGTAGTCCCAGACTGAAGGTTTGTTTTCTGAGCATGGACTAGAAGCCTCTGAGGAAGTGAGAGATCTTCACGAAACACATAGGGTGATCCAGCAAATCTGTGTTGATTGTGAAAATCCCAAACTGGCCATCTTGGTAGTGACATCACCACTGAGGTGCAGGAGATTAGAGAAGGGAGCATAGAGAGTGCAGGCAGCGCAGGCTCCACAGTGAAACACAGACACGTAGTCCAAGCACACACAGTGGGATTCTAGAGGTCCACGAGGGGGTTCTACCTATACCTGATTTGGTTATATGAGTTTACTGCAGTAAACACAAATGTGAGTGCAATTGTTAAGCATTTCTATTTTTGTGGAATTAAATTGTAAACACTATGGGGCCTATTCACAAAGCAGTGATAAAATCAGTGCATTTGTGCCATAATATGATTTATTGTGCACTAAAGTATAAGGCCAAAAATGGTATTCACTAAGAATGAACGGCATTATTTTTTTTAAGGCCGATAAAAAATTAGTCTGACACGTTTAAATCCTATAGCGCGATAACCAACTGATAGAAAAAATTGCAGATTGGAAGAGCGGCAAAGAGACACTGCGTCTCCATGCACGGCTCCTACAGGCGATCGTGCATTAAAAATATTGACTTTGATAATAGTGTGTGGGAGCAGGGGGTCTCCTGAGCTGAATCGCATTGATTACAGCCTCAGGGACAACATACTTCCCGAGATACAGGCCCTGTTATGGGGTGCCGGTATCCCCTGTGCTTTTAAATCTCCTGCGTCACGTGACCGGGGAATTTAAATCCTGCACTGGGATACCGGCTCCCCATAACGGGGTCTGTATCTCAGAACGTAGGGGGTACCCGAGGCTGAAATCAACGCGGTTCACCTCAGAAGACCCCCTGCTCCCCGCACACTAGTATCAAAACCCAAATAAAACTTTTAAAAAAATTGTTACTGTAGTGGGTGGCTATCTGCTATAGTAATGAAGCTGCTTTAATTACATTTTTACTAATAGTGTGTGGCAGCAGAGGGTCTCCAGAGCTGAACCGCATTGATTTCAGCCTTGGGGACCCCCTGCTTCCCGAGTTACAGGCCCTGGTATGGGGTGCTAGTATCTCCTCCATTATTTAAATCCCCCGGTCTGGATAATAGTAATTTTGGCCATTACAGTACAGTATGTGTTGGGGAAGGGGGGTATTTATTTGAATGCATTGCACGTTTTTATTTCCGGCACATGATTGGTACCGCAGGCCAGCGGGGACCACCTGGAGGCCCCTGGACACCCCCAGGGACCACCCGAAGACCCCCGGACACCTGCAGGGACCACCCGAGGATGCCCGGACACACACGGGGACAACCAAAGGACCCCCGGACACCCGTGGGGCCCACGGATACCCACAGGAACCACCAGAGGACCCCCGGGACCACCATAGGACCCCAGACACACATGGGGACCACCTGGAGACCCGCAAAGGCCACCCGGAGACCCCGCCGGCCTCAGGATTGATACCAGTGCTGAAAAAAAAATACATGCTTTTATGCATCTCAATCCTTTTTTGGGCAAGCCTTCAGCTGGTGCAAAAATATTGCGAGCTTTTAAACACCGATAAACTTATCACAGCTTTGTGAATAGCTATTAATGGCAAAAAATGGCGCATTTGCCATTTTTTTGCCCTATCGGACGACTTTTTTTTCCCTCTGGCTGTTTATGGACGATAAAAAGCCATTATAGCGCGATACTGCACTGTTATCTGCTTTGTGAATAGCAGATCAGGCAGTATCACGCTATAAGGGCATTTATCGCCCACTAAACCACTTAGCACTGCTTTGTGAATCGGCCCCTATGAGAGTTGTCTCTGTGTGCTCTTCTATTTTTAGTTGAAGCGGATTTAAAGCAGGTTAGGGACATCTCTCTGAAGAAAGCAGCACCAGGACTTCTCCTATGCCTATCATTGTTCCCCTTTGAGACTGGAGTTTTTTTTAATGAGAGAGAAAACGAGACAGAGAGAAAAAGAGACAGGGAGAGGGAGAATGAGAGAGATACATATATTATACATACATAAAGCATTGTATAGATATTTTATTCCATAAGAGGGTAGTCCCACTTTTAGCAGACAATTACAACTAAAGATGTCTACTTTAATGTAATTATCAATGAATTGAACATTTCCATTACTTGGTTGTTTTGTTTTTTATTTATTTTTTTCCAGTTGAAATACTGCATGTCAATTGTTTTCCTTGATTATCAAAACTGTTGACAACATAATTATGTAAATAATGTGCCTTCCAGTAATGAGCACACCAACATTATTTTGCCTGGTTTGTTTGGTGAAAAAAGATGTTACTGTGTATTTCACGCCAATGAAAAAGGTTTTAAAAGCTGCAGTTCAAGCTGCCGTTAAAAAAAAAAAAATTCCATTCAATATGTGCATCAGTACAATCTGCACACTGACAAGTGATCAGCATCCTTTGATTTTTATAACTGGTTTCAGCCCACCTCCCAAACAGTACAAGAAGTGGACAACACACCTACTGGCCGCGATTCCTGGATTTCAACTACGCTGGAAAGGAGGATATTATCTATCCCAGACTGCACATCTCAGCACTTTACTATTGGTGTCATGCCGCCTTTATTATTTATATTTGCTATGACTTCACTTCGTCTCAAAGTTCGCACTACTTTCTATCAGCCTCATTATGTCTCTAACTCTATTCATATATCACCACCTCTCCTTTCTTCGCCACTTCTTAGTTCACATGAACTCCTTTCTTACCTGCGCCCTAGGACACTACCCAGCTATACCCCCTGCACTAAAACACACCCCTACAAATCCTCCTCACACATTCTCTTTCTTTCCATGCTTCTCCTCCTTGCTTCTCGGGATATCTCTCCCGATCCTGGTCCATGTCTTATTTCTACATGCAACTTCTACTCCTTCTGGTGCCAACCCCTCTAACCTCATACCCACGCCCTGTCACCCCCCGTACTCCATTCTCCTGTGCAATTTGGAATGCACGCTCCCTTTCTAACAAGTTCCTCCCTGTGCAGGACTTACTTTTCTCTCACTCTCTGCTCCCATTTGCTCTAACTGGGACCTGGCTCACTCAGTCGGACTCTGCTCTGGAAGCTGCCCTCTCTTATGGTGGCCTTTCTTTCTCCCACACTCCGCGCCCTGATGCAGGGGTGGAGGTGTGGGGCTCCTGCTCTCCTCTCTCTGCCGCTACCGTACCTTTCCTATTCCTCCCTTTCTTGCTTTTCCCTCCTTTAAGGTTCACATTGTCCAGATCTTCTCTCCTCTCCCTGTCCACATGTCGGTCATCTATTGCCCACCTACCTCTACTCATCCCCCTTCTGCCTCCATTTGAATCCTGGCTATCTTTCTTTATCTCTTCAGACTCTCCTGTTCTTCTCCTTGGGGACTTCAACTGACACATTGATGCACCCACAAGGATGGCCACTAACTAGACATAGTTTTCACTAAACTTCTCTCTGATTTCTCCATTTCCTCTCTCTGACCATCACCTCATCTCATTTTCTCTCTCTCGCTTCTCCCCTTCTCCATCTACCCCTCGAGTCTGCAGAGACCTGCGCTCTATTAACCTACCAGATTTTGATTCTACGTTACCCTCTTCCCTCTTAGTCCTGCTCCAGACCCTGACAATCTGATCAAGAACTACAACTTTGCCCTATCCTCCTCTCTTGATCTACATGCCCCACTTTCTCTCTGCCGTTCTCGCCCTTCTAACCCCAGACCCTGGCTAAATTCCCACACGAGCATGCTGCGTTCCTGCACTCGTTCATCTGAACACCTCTGGAGGAAATATCACAGTCTCTTTGCCTCCCTACTCAGACCACCCCCAGCTGCCCCTTCTTCCTCCATATCCCCTCAGGATTTAACGGATTATTTTAAGGAAAAGGTGGAACCCATACGTCAGAACATCCCCTCTGTTTCCTCTTCCCACCCTACTCCGTTTCCTATTTCTCCTCCTGCCTTCCTTGACTCTTTTTCCGCTGTCACAGAGGATGTCACTGTTGATCTTCTCTTCTCCCTCTACCACTTGCATTCTTGACCCCATTCCCTCCCATCTCCTAAAACCTCTTGCTCCTACTATAATCCCTATGCTCACAAAGATTTTTTTAACTCCTCCCTCTACTCTGGTACCTTTCCCTCCTAGATTTTTAGGGGGGGAGGCACGGCAGTTATAGAGGTCCCATACTCCCCCCCCCCAAGCATTAAAATTAAAGCCGGGGGAGCACGTGAGGCCTCTATAATACACTTACCTTTCCTTCCAGCCACGCATCGTCCTGGTAACCCGGAGTCATGTAACACATTACCATGGTGACGTGATGGCACATGATCCCACGCGTCATTTGACACCAGGGTCGGGCAGGGGGGGGGAGGGGGGCGAAGCACGGAGGAGAGCAGGCACGGGTGCGCACGAGG
Organism: Ascaphus truei; assembly: GCF_040206685.1. NCBI lineage: Eukaryota > Metazoa > Chordata > Amphibia > Anura > Ascaphidae > Ascaphus > Ascaphus truei. The sequence continues at coordinate 361,605,274 of NC_134484.1, read as the reverse complement.
AAAAGTTTGCACACCCCTGATCTATATGATTGTCACGTGTATTACTGCTGTGAAGCGCTATGTACATTAATGGCGCTATATAAAGACATAAAATACAATACTGTTGGCTGAACTATCATACAGCAAGTATTACAAGCACATTGCCTAGGTTTCACATTTGATTCCTCCCTCACATTAACAATATGACAATGAGCATTCTTTTAGGGACGTAGCTATGACCATGTGGCACCGAGGGTGCAAGAACCCGTGACATAGTAGCCAAGTCATGGGACACTCAAAGGGTTAATGTGACCACCTCAGGTAACATGTTAATGTCAATGCTGTATCCACTAAAGTAAATAATGTGACTTAACGTAACGATAAGTTAACGTTATGTTAAAAGCATAGCAATAATACCAATGTCCGTTAGTAAATATGATATGCAAATGATATGTGAATTAGCTGTTCTCATGAGAATACTCAATCCACTAAACTCAGTTAATATTAACGTGGCTGAATAACGTTAAAGAAGTCTCCGTTAAACTTGGTGTTATCTATGACATTACAAAGTTGATACCTCCAATACTAGATAAGAGTTCATTTGACTAACTTTTATCAACTTTGTAATCCAATAGCCCCAGTTGCAAACTAGCCATTCACACCCCAAAGGGCTACAAAAAGATTAATATATATCTCAAACGACACTAACTAGCCCCCTTGTCTACCTAAAAGGCTACTAAGGCATTGCTACAGCAGGTGAGGGTTAACGCCTACCACCCTTCCCTTTGGGTAATATTTTTCTAACATTTGATGCGGATGCCAAATAGATTAAGAAATATTTCATGCTGCAGATTTCAGAAGTTTGATCAGGATGTCCCATCTAAACAAAGGTCTAGTGGAAGTATGAACTTCTCGTACAGAGCAGAGTTTATGGGGGTTGATACATGTAATATTTCTAAATAAATAACAGATGTCAAAGAATGCTGATTGCGGTAAGATTAACTGCTTAGTGAAAATCATTCTGGATATTATAGGTTTAAAAAGTCTGACATGCTTATTAAAAAAGCAATCCTGTCCAAGACTAAGAATATTAAGAAATGTGCGGTGATAACAATACATGTAAAACATATTCAGTAGGAGCAGAGGAAAACACCAAAAAACACTGGAGATCATCTTTTAACTAAAAAATGTTTTTGCCTTTTTTGAAGCGGCTGAGCATTAAGACTTGTGTCACCGAGCAGCTCAACACTCCTTTCTCCTCCCCTCTCACTGCAATTTTATGCTTCTCTTGGAGGACAAAAAGGAGGGATGGGGATTTTTTTTTTTCCCAGTTACACTTATGACAATTTCAAAACCGCTATCCTAAAATGTTGATTTTACCCCTGGTCGGCTAATAGGAACACAGCGAAAATTTGATATGTTGACTTAATGATTGTTTTCTCAATATTGTGATAATGAAAAATGGCAAGTACAATTTGGCACTACATGTCTCAGTTCATTGAGCTTCTAAGTCAACATGCTGAAAGAGGACGTCACGGGAAGGGGCAGAACAGGTAGATGGAAAGGCGTCCAACGAATGGTATCACCAAGGGTGATACAAGTGCAACAGACAACCTACAGCTGGAAAAGCTGCGCTGCTTTCCTGCATTCTTTGAGCGCCTTTCCATGTACTGGTCCCGCCCCTGCCTGTGACATCTTTCAGCTGCAGGTCGGCAGAAGCCAGCTAAACCGGCGGGCAGACGGTGTTCCGAAGGAGACAGTGTGCCGTTACCCTGACCCAGTAATGGTCAAAATGCGCATATGAACTGTGAATTAGTGAGTTAATCTTCACTCTTCATTTGCTTTTATTATAAAACTTCTAAACGTATTTTTTTTCACGTTAGTTCCTCTATTGATCACCAGAGAAGCACTTACCATCACAACATTTCTCTACAAGCCTGTTTTATATTGTACATCATGTGAATGGGATACCCACTTTTTTAAATTAATAAACATGTTTTTTTAATCTTTATTTATTGCACTTTGTCTTATTTTTATACATATTAAATGAAGGTAAGAGCGCTGCCAAAGAGCTTCTCCAAGGTGACGAGATAGGCAGGAGAGTCCCTAATAGCGTGCACTCACTCACCCATGAGAATATTAGGTGTTTCACATACTTGAGTCTATTGAAATCGAGCTGAGCAGTACACATGCATTCAATCCTGCAGAGTATACCTTCAATAGTACAACTGTGTGGATTGCAAACAAAAAGTCCCTATTACTGGCTAATAAGCCTATTAAAAAATAATAAAATCATTTTTTATTAGTATCTCAAATTAAAATGGGACATTCAACAATACAAATTCCGTGAAATAACTATTTACAGTGCTACATGCAAGTGTGCACGTCGTCAGATGCAAGGTAACTGGAGACTGGTCAGTATAAAACTGCTATGGAGCGGAGTGTGACCGTAGTGTAAACTTTACTCATAGGTAACAGAGTGCACACAATTAGCGACTTTTCCCACCTACCTCTCCACCAGTGGAGAAGTTCTTTGGTCATCTCTTTCCTTGCTTTAATATTCCTTTATCCAAGTGCACCTACCCAGCTTTCACCCAAAATGTAAAGAGGTAGAGCCGGCATCACATCTCTATTTAACATTATTTTTTACATACCCTGGGAGTTTTGCGCTTTGATTCTCGAGGCCACAGAGTTATATTTAGGCAATACATTCCATATAAAAAGAAACAAAGCTGCACAAGCTTTGCAAGAGTTTAATTGGTTATACTATGTACTTCTGCATATATTAGCGGAAGGACAATCAGACACTCCTTCCCCTCCCCTCGTATCTTACCTCCAAAATTGTGTGTGTGCGATAATCATGAATGTATTCCTTTATTAGGTTCTACTACCTTTTACACCAGCATAATTATATTTGAAACTTTGTTCTGCTTTGATACCCTTGCCTGTGGCACAGTAAGAAAAAAAGTATTTGCCAAAAAACTAGTAGCAAAAAAAGCAAAAAGTGTGGGGAAATTTCTGCACTGTGCTGCACTGAAATATGTAGACAAAAAAAGAATATATTTTTTTTAACCACAATTCACAATAATTTCCCCCTTGCTGTATCAGTACTGCACGTTGTACCCAGGCCCCAAATACACAAATCAACAAGCCCTGCTGTGTGTTACATTAGAACATGGAAATGGGTGGTGTGGACAAAACTAACAAGATGTTGCAGCCTTACAACGCCACTAAGAAAACTTTGGCATGGTCTAAAAAGTCACCATTTATATAGTACAGATGGCAGTATACAATACCTACATTGTGTATAGAACTGCAGTACCAGATGTAAAATGTTCATTTGTGGGATACCAGCTCATGCCAATATCTGCCCTGCGTTTTGAAACCAGTGAAATGTCAGAAGTTCCTAGCAGTGCGGCAGGCTTTGCTATAAGAAGGGGAGGAGGAGAGAAGAGAGATAGGATTGCCCTCAGTGCCCAACTGAACCTGATCTGTGCTTACAAGGGTTCTTTGAAAAACAAATCACACCCTCCAGAATTACTGGTTGTGACACATTCCCAGGGGTACTGCAGCTGTAATTTATGGACAGGTGGCAAAATGGGGCAGATGCATCAAGCTCCTATGCGTGGTTCGCATCAGATTCTGTATTAACTGTCCTTCAAATGAGACCAGTTACCTTAACTACGGTCTCCTAAACAGCATTTTATACCCTTACCTGTTTCGCAAGATATTACATTACATGTTCTACCATATGTAATTATACCGTATTTCCTCGATTGTAAGACACACTTTTTTTTCACTTTTTGACATGGCTGAAATAGGACTGCGTCTTACAATCAATGTACTGAATAAAAAAAAAAAAAAAAAACAGCTAGGGGGCGCTGCAGAAGAAACCGGCCGGGTTTTCTGTGTGCATCAACATGGCTACGATCACAGCCCCCCTCCTCCCCCTCGTGCAGAGATGCCAGCCGGGTCTTCTGGCCTCCCCTCCGTGCAGAGAGATCACGCCCACCCCCCTCCTCCTCCATGAGGTGCAGAGTGTTTAGTGCTGGACATGAGTCTGTCTTCACAGCAGCTCCCCTCCTCCCCCCTGTCAAATCTCTGTGTGAGCTGCACGTGCAGAAGGAGTTCTGTCTCTGTCTCTGTGTCTCTCTGTGTGTCTCTCTCTCTCTCTCTCTCTCTCTCTCTGTGTCTCTCTCTCTCTCTCTCTCTCTCTCTCACTCTCTCTCTCACTATCTCCCCCCTTTCTCTCTCTCCCCCTTTCTCTCTCTCTCTTCCCCCCTTCTCTCTATATCTCCCCCCTTTCTCTCTCTCTCTCTCTCTCTCTCTCTCTCTCTCTCACTATCTCCCCCCTTTCTCTCTCTCCCCCTTTCTCTCTCTCTCTTCCCCCTTCTCTCTATATCTCCCCCCTTTCTCCCTCTCTCTCTCTCCCCTTCCTCTCTCACCCCCCCCCCCCAGAAAAAAAATCTGCACATTTAATATACAGTAGTGTTTTTTTTTTCCACTCAAATTTTTTTTTATTTAATCAAGGGTGCGTCTTAGAATCAATGGCATCTTAGAATCGAGGAAATAGGGTAATTGTTTATTTCCCTGTATAGCTGTGACAATGTACACAGCACTGTACATAGAATTGTTGCTGACAGGAGTCCCTGCCCCGTATGCAATATGACCACAACGCCCTATGAAAGGATTTCTATATGCAAATAAGCTTTTGTTCAATACCTGCAACATTCTGGTGTTTTAAGTGTTGCTGAAAATAATATGGCAATTACCTACAAGCTTCTACCTGGTGGGATTAATTCTTATTCAGTAAGTAAATGAAACAGCTAGGTACATTTATAACTTATTTTTAGCCTGTTTTTCTAATAATCCTTAAATCTATTTGATTATTTTTTTTAGGTACTTTTTAAAAAATATTATTACTATACCATATATACTATTAACATTTAGATTATTAGGTAGAATATCTGAATGTCACATGTATTTAGGTTGTATTGTATTTTTTTGTGCATCTTCTAGTTCTCTTGTGTAACATGTAAGAAGAATTCCCTACCATCCGTGGCCAAGTGTCATGTAATGCACAAGATACCACAGTCAGCATTAAAGGATTGGTATACAAATGCAGCACTAGGCAACCTTCATGGGCAAAACACTGCCTGTCTGGACTTTTGATGCATTTTAGCCATGTTAAACAAGTGGTAAAAAGGGCAGATTGATGAATGTCTGACATTGGTTAACGTACCAAATTAGCCATCATATACTTGAATGTGCATTAACCGTAACAGATCCAAATGAATAAAACCCCAAAGTATTTCAGAATGCCTTGAAATCAGACACTGTATTACCCCTTTTCTAAGCTTGGTAACACCATCAGAACTTTATTTTACAAAGGGTTATAATATATATATTATATATATATATATATACAGTGCTTGACAAATCACCCAAAAATCTACTCGCCGAACCAAAAAATCTACTCGCCACCTAGTCCCGCCCCAACCCCGCCTCTAGTCCCACCCCCAACCCCGCCTCTAATCCCGCCCCCAGACCCGCATTTAAAAAAACCATAAATGAAATAAATTGAATAAATTCCTAGTAAGAACATTCGTTTTTGACATAAGTTTATTTATTGTATTACATTATACTACAATTAGTCCTTGTGTGTGTGTGTATAAATGTCGAATCTAGAAAAAAAAGCCAGATGTGAAGGACTAGTTTCCTGCACCCCTTAACTAGTGCCTGGATGCCCCCGCTTTACAATATTTAAAGCAGCAATCCCGCCTGGGATCTTACCTGATCCGCAGACCCTCAATGTCCAGGTACCTCATTCCCGCAATGTTATGGAGAGTGAGACAGAGAGAGGGTGAGACAGAGAGAGGGTGAGACAGAGAGAGGGTGAGACAGAGAGAGGGTGAGACAGAGAGAGGGTGAGACAGAGAGAGGGTGAGACAGAGAGAGGGTGAGACAGACGGAGAGAGAGGGTGAGAGAGACGGAGAGAGAGGGTGAGAGAGACGGAAAGAGAGGGTGAGAGAGACGGAGAGAGAGGGTGAGAGAGACGGAGAGAGAGAGGGTGAGAGAGACGGAGAGAGAGGGTGAGAGAGACGGAGAGAGAGGGTGAGAGAGACGGAGAGAGAGGGTGAGAGAGACGGAGAGAGAGGGTGAGAGAGACGGAGAGAGAGGGTGAGAGAGGGTGAGACGGAGAGAGAGTGTGAGACGGAGAGAGAGTGTGAGACGGAGAGAGAGTGTGAGACGGAGAGAGAGTGTGAGACGGAGAGAGAGTGTGAGACGGAGAGAGAGTGTGAGACGGAGAGAGTGTGAGAGACGGAGAGAGGGTGAGAGACGGAGAGAGGGTGAGAGACGTAGAGAGGGTGAGAGACGGAGAGAGGGTGAGAGACGGAGAGAGGGTGAGAGACGGAGAGAAGGTGAGAGACGGAGAGAGGGTGAGAGAGGGTGAGAGACGGAGAGAGGGTGAGAGACGGAGAGAGGGTGACTGTGGGGGGATGGGTTGACTGGGTGGGGTGATTGGGGGTGTGGGGTGACTCGGTGGGGTGATTGGGGGGGTGGGGTGACTGACTGGTTGATTGGGTGGGGTGACGGGGTGTCTTACTGGGTGGGGATTACTGACTGTCTGACTGGGTGGGGTGACTGGGTGACTTGGCGACTGGGCAGGATGACTGACATTTTACTGACTGGGTGGGGGGTATGACTGACTGGGTGGGGGGGGGGTATGACTGACTGGGTGGGGGGGGGGTATGACTGACTGGGTGGGGGGGGTATGACTGACTGGGTGTGGGGGGGGGTATGACTGACTGGGTGGGGGGGTATTACTGACTTTATGACTGACTGGGTGGGGGGGTGACTTACTGACTGAGTGGATGGGTGACTGACTGGGTGGGTGGGTAGGTGACTGACTGGGTGGGTGACTGACTGGGTGGGTGGTGGGTGACTGACTGGGTGAGTGGGTAGGTGACTGACTGGGTGGGTGGTGGGTAGGTGACTGACTGGGTGGGTGAATGGGTGGGTGGTTAGGTGACTGACTGACTGGGTGGGTGGGTAGGTGACTGACTGACTTTGGTAGGTGACTGACTGGGTGGGTAGGTGACTGACTGGGTGGGGGGATGACTGGGTGGGGGGATGACTGGGTGGGTGGGTAGGTGACTGACTGACTGGGTGGCTGGGTAGGTAGGTGGGTAGGTGACTAACTGACTGGGTGGGTGACTGACTGGGTGGGTAGGTGACTGACTGACTGGATGGGTGACTGACTGGGTAGGTAGGTGACTGACTGGGTGGGCGACTGACTGCCTGGGAGCATTTAGCCCCCCTCCCAGCCTGTCTCTCTCTTCTCCCCCCGTCTCTCTCTCAGTCCTCTCCCCACTCCAGCCTGTCTCTCTTTCTGCTCTCTCCCCAGTCCAGCCTGTCTCCCCCTTGCATCTCTATTCACCCCCCCTCCTCCCCCAACTCCGTTCACCCCCCCCTTACCTCCGTTCACCCCCCCCTTACCTCCGTTCACCCCCCCCCCCTTACCTCCGTTCACTCCACCCTTGCATCACCGTTCACCTCTCCTGCACATCGCCCGCCCCGCGCGGCCTAAACGGGAGGCCGCAGCAAGAGCGGAGCGAGGCGCCTGCTGCAGGGGGGAATAGATCTGGGACCCGGCAGCCCGACATGGCGCTGGTGGCACCGGGTGTAAGTGTGCGTCCCCTCCCCCCCGGTACCTGCTCGGGCCCGGCCCACCGCAGCCTCCCGGTCCGGCAGAGGGTGGTGTGCGTCCCCTCCCCCCCGGTACCTGCTCGGTCCCGGCCCACTGCAGCCTCCCGGAATAGCCGCCGCAGCTCTGCAGGGGATGGTGTAAGTGTGCGTCCCCCCTTCCCCCGGTACCTGATCGGGCCCAGCACACCGCAGCCTCCCGTGATATAGCAGCCCCAGCTCTCACACACAGACACCACACACACCACACACACCACACACACCACACACACACTACAAGAAACGGAGCCGGGAGTCCCACTCACCAGAGGTATGTGGGTATCTGGGCCTGCGGGCGACATCGAGGTCTGCGGGTGACATCTGGGGGCATTGGGGGGAAATTTAGTATGTGGGGGCATGCGGGGGACAGCCGGACGGGGACGCGCTGGATCCAGCAGTCAACTTTGCTTGCGCGCGCGCGCGCTGGGGACGGAAGTGAGAGCCCCTGGCAGCAAGCGGGGATCGTGGGCAGGGGAGGGGGGAGAGAGAGGCTGACCCAGAGCTGCCAGCCGGTCCTCTTCCCCACGTCAGACCAATCAGGGAGAGGAATTTTTTATTTATTTATTTAAAAAAAAAATTGAAAATTTTGGCGCGAGCAGGGGAATTAATAGAGCCGCAGCCCGGATCGCCAGTGGCCTAAATCCACTCGCAACGGGCGAGTTGTTATCATTATTTGTCGAGCACTGTATATATATAGGGGGTTGAGCGAGCCCATTTGCAGGTTTATTGACCTTTTTCTATTGATTGATTGTTCTAAGACTATAATTATAGTGCTCTCTCTAGTTTTATGTATATATACTGTGAAGGGCACTTGTATTGTCTAAACATTTTTGACTGCGTCTCATTACATGGCTATGTGGATCGATTTATATGTCCATCACGCATGCGCGATATGCGGTCCAAGCCGACACGCATTGACAGGGTGACATGACACACTGCGTCTCATACTGACAAGCAGTGAGAGTGAGAGGCAATATACTGCGCACGCGCAGCAAACAGCACTACAGGGTTTAGAGTTATAGACAGAGATCAGAACTCACACGTCGCGCAAGCGCATAGCACAAATGCGGACCCTGTCATGATTACGTACTATAATGCGTGCCAGACTGACACGCGGAAATGGCGCTATTAACCGAGACAAGCACTTGCAGCTGATGCCCCTCCGATCCACTTTTGGCACGAAACTGAATCCTACATAAACAGTTCTCTGCCCTAGTTCCCTCACCACTCCAAGTCTAAGTCTCTGGACGAAACGCGTCGGAGTGGGGGTGCTAGGCAGGACCCCTGACAGATGTTCACGTAACTATGCTACCCAGCACTGGTGCAACTAATTTCTGGACTGTGACTCTCTATTTTTACATGATAGACACTTACAACACACACAAGGTTATTCAATAGGTGTTCATTAGGCTATTTTCCATACATGCTACTCACACACTTCATTGTTCTAAACATCTAGTGACTTTATCCCATCATGTTACCTTTCCCTTCAAGTGATTAATTTGTGCTGTTGGTATTGGTTTACATATTTCATGTTGGTTTGAGATTGTCAGCTATGCTTTGACTGGTCACTCTATTGGTGTTTAGTACGTATTATCCTTAGCTTTGTATAGGTGCCTGTGAACCCATTAACCTGTTGTGATTTATTTGGTCAATTTATGTGTCTCCTGAGTCACTATCCATGTTCATGTTGAGGGTTGACAACTTGAGTCATTCCCTGGCTTTGCCCATGTGTTTTTGGGTAGTACCCGTGACAGGGGTCTTAGCCTTTTTTAAGTGTTTTTAATCATGTACTGTTTACGAATTCTTTTTGCATTGTGTCAAATAATAAAATAATATATTTAATCTGCATACCTGAGTGCTCCCATACGGGTTACTTTTTTCTCTTTTCACCCATATATATATATATATATATACACACACACATTCGCGCTTTAAAGCAAAAAAGGAGAAAGCACCTCTAAAATAAATCCACTTTTCATTAACATGAACAAAGAAAGATCCCTTGAGAATGTGTGTGTACGCGAAACACGTGTCGGGTTTTTGCTGACGTTATTAGTCAGCGTCACCAGCCCCGGAGTGAGCCAGTTGGATTGAGAAGTCTCCGTTTAGGACTTAAATCCATGGAACGCGCTTCTATTCCTCTCTCTGTTTAGCAAAAAGTAGGTTATTGCCACCCGTGATATTGCTTCAGATATACTGTATTTGTTTTTCCTAACAAACTACCTGCAGTCACTAGGGTCAGAGAGAAGGCAGGCGTTCGGAATAGGGTTCCCCTTTTTCTACATCTAGAGCAGCGGTGCGCAAACTGGGGGGCGCGAGACTGCCGGTGGGGGGGGCGGGGTTTACAGAGGCCCTGCGCGCTTCCCGCAGGCACTTAAATTAAGAGCCGGGGGAGCTGCAGGGCCTCTGTAAACCTTCACTTACCTAGGCTCCGGCGGCTTCCTTCCTGCGTCGCCATGGCAACGCGGCGTCATTTTGACGCCGCGGGGTCATGTGACGTCACGTTGCTATGGCAACGTGACGTCATGACGCGGGAGCGCAGGTGAGTGGGGGTTAGGGGGGGCGCGGGAGTGAGGGGACCACCGGTAGGAGGGCGCAGGGAAAAGGTTTGCGCCCCCTCTGATCTAGAGCCTGTCTTTATAGCTCTAGATTGTAAGCGCTCATGAGCAAGGCCATCATTAACTCTTTGTATCCATTTAAGACATGTTTATCTTCACCTGTATGTAACCGTTTATGTTCACAAATAAATTATAACAACAGCAGCTAGTGTAAGGTCTATTTTGTTGAGGGAAATGTATCAGCAGCGCACAGCCAGGTATGGTAGCATAAAAAAATATTTTATTGAGAAAACATCACTAAAAAGTGTGACAACCTCCTACAGGTTTTGCACAGCAAGGTGCTTTATCAAGGAGCATATCTGTGTCCACAATAGTCAGCTTTAAAAGCAGATATACTCCTTGATAAAGCACCTTGCTGTGCAAAACCTGTAGGAGGTTGTCACACTTTTTAGTGATGTTTTCTCAATAAAATATCTTTTTCATACTACCATACCTGGCTCTGTGGGCTGTGTGCTGCTGCTACTTTTTTTTTACCTGCTTGGATTCTACAGTACTTACCTGCGACTGGTCACACCATCATAGGACACCAAGGCAGCTCTAGGAGGGGGTGAGGACTTACCATTCATATATTCAATATATTCACCAGCTGATATATAAGGCGTTACCCAGGACAGAATGATCCCCTCTCTCTCTTTCCCCCCCTCTTCCCCTTTCGGCCCCGGTGGCAGCAATCTGGCCCCCCCTCCTGCACATGAATGAGGCCCTCCCGCGTTCACAGCTGGGGTCCCCCCCCTTCACAGCTCGGCCCCCCCTTCACATTGGTGATTTCCCCCCCCTTGACAGGTCTGTGCCCCCCCCCTTCACAGCTCCTGCCCATCCCCTTCACATGTCAAATTCCCCCCCCCCCACACCTTCAGAGTTCAGTGAGTGGGTGGATGAGTGGGTTAGTTGGTGGCTTGGGGGGGGGGGGGGTAGTGTCTTAAATGACATTTAGTGGGTGGGTTGGTTATCTCAACCCCCTGCATGTCTTCCCCCCCTGCATGTTTCCCCCCCCCCCCTGCATTCCCCCTGTCCCCCATACCTGATGCACCGGCTAAGGCTGCGGAGGGGAGTCAGCGGTGCGGGTGTGAGACGGGTGGCTGGAGGGGAGGCGGCGGGGTGGCGGTGATGCGGGTGCCCGGCGGTGGGCGGGTGTGAGGCGGGCGGCTAGAGGTGGGAGGGGAGGCAGTGGTGCGGGTGGATGCATGCACTGGCGGAGGCTGCGGACGGGAGGCAGCGGTGTGAGGCGGCGGAAGGGAGGCTGCGGGGTGGCAGTGATGCGGGGGTCCGGCGGAATGAGGCTAAGGCCCCGCTGCACGTGTCCGCACAGCCGTCTTGCTTGCCGGCGGCGCGTGCAACTCACTGCACAAAACGGGTCGGGGGCGGGGCCACGTGTACCTCGGTGTATCCAACTCTGAGTGTCCCTTGGAAGCAGTCTCTTCCCCCTGTATATAGCGTGTCACCCCTGTATAACGTGACCTCTCTCTCTGGGCACAGGAGAAGCTGTCCCTTGGCTTGCTTCGTCACCAGCCACAGAGTGAACGCGGTGCTGCGGTCTCCTTGCTGTATACAGGGGTTCAGGCCCCCCCCACCCCCCCTGGTGTGTGAACAGTATAGCCGGGAGTGAGGCCTCTCTCTCTCCTCCTGGGCCTCCCGGTGCAGCCGCCTCTCCACACTCGCAGCCCCGGAGGCCTCGGTGACAGCGCGCCGGGGAGGTGCAGGGTCAGACAGGGAGGTGATGTGTGGCAGCGCCCCTGTCTACCAGTGAGTACTGCCGCGGTGCCTCCCTGTGTTTTGGGGGTTGCGGCGGCCCCTCCCCCCCTCACGGAGTTGCATTGGGCATGAGCAGCATGTGAAACTGGCACGGGGGGGGGGGGAGAGGAAGAGGAGAGCTAAAGGCTGCCATACAGACTTGCCACCTTCCCATAGCTCCAGACAACTCCCCTCCTGTGTGGTGCCAGTGGGATAGAGCGCACCGGCCAATGAGAGCCGTGGGGGGTGAGGGGGATACATGGGGGGGGCGAGAAACATCGGCCAATGAGAGCCGTGGGAGGGCGGGCGGACCGACGGACCAATCAAATTGTCTACAGGGACGCACAAACACTTTCAGTTCTATATATATAGATAAAGGATATTTTCAAAACGGAAAATCGTGTGAGTTACGATTGTTTATTACTGCTTTACCACCAATGAGGCTGCAGCGTTTTGTGGGACACCAATTCTGGCTGCTGCCTTCAGGAGGAAATTATATTTGCAAGATTTCTCACAATTTACAATTTATAACCCACTCCAATTCAATGAGTTTTAGCCTCGTCTTTTGTCCATTTATCATATATTGGAAATGATTATTCCATGGAAATTATCCTGTTACTGTTGGAGCACAACCTACTTTCTTCTTGAACTGACTGTTTATGCTGAGGGACAGTGTTGCAACAGCGTCAGTGATCAACTTCAGTACTGAATCCCCATTATACTAAACCCTATTTTGCTAGAAAGTATGAGGAAGGGGTTAATACTGTAACAGCAACGATGCATCTTTTTCTCCATATAACTGCAACATTAGAGTGTTCAACTACTGACAGCTATTTGGTCCCTGTATGGATGCCACATAGGTGAAACATATGTTGGGCACGCTTAGCGCCACTACCAGGTGCGCAGGCTAGTCGGAGAGGTCTGGTACTTTATTCCTGTCAGAGTGTTTCTGAGCCTTCGTCGTGGGAAGCACAACGCTCTGACTATAATCCTATTTTCATGTACTTAGAGTGCTAGATTCTATTATTATGGCTAATTTGGACTATGTGGACTTAAACTCCATCCATAGGAGCATTCTGCCAATGTATGTCAAGTGGTTCACCATAACAGACCTACAGGCTCAGCAACCTCTGCACCTGCTGGTCTGGTGATATAGTGTATGTGTACATAGAGGTATGGACTAATATATAGTTGAGGTAGATCACACAAAAGTCCAATCATTACCCCACATACAAACACTTATACAGACATACAGAGCTCCTAGTCCATTTACAGCCATAAACACTCTTAGTTGTATAGGATTAGTTATCTGACGACCTAGAATTGTATTGGAATAGCTATTGCCACGGTTAATTCAATAGTATAACCGTGGTATATAACAGTGTTCAATAGCTATCTACACTGCCGTCTAGATTTAGCACACGGACGTCTCCCTCATTTTTAATTTGTTTTATAAATTTTGGTTAATCGATTACTTCACTGCAATTATATTTTAACTAGTTCATTAATAAAATTATTTTAAAACCGTTAAGGGTGTTTCTCTAGTGCGACATAATAGGGAGCTTTTTTCTTTCGCTCACAACATTACCTAATCCCAGTCAGCACCACCCTTATACCAGTTATTGCAGTGTAGTTCCCTGTCATAACAGGACACTATCCTACCCTCCTTTCTGGAGTCGTGCGGGGTACACACTAACCCTTTTTTGGGGTTACTCTTTCCCTGTATGGATACAATACACCCAGAGAGAATATCCCTGAAAGGATTTTGTATATGTTCTTCTCTGGTAGTGATACTGGCTTTTCTTTTCACAAGGTGGATTTTGTTTTTAGTGTGTATATATTTATGCTAAGACTGAGTTTTAACAGCGATTTACACCAGTCTTTTTCAGATTATGTTTATGGTAACAATTTTTTATTAGTCATGTATGTGTCACTAGGTCAATTTTCACTATATTATTATTGTGTCTAAGTGTTTTTAGGAATTGATTGCCATTAAAGTTCATTTAAACAATATATCAATTTAACGACCAAAATATCAGATTGGATTAGTCCTAGTCTCAGAGGTACTAATCCTGCTTTGTACATTTACCTGCATGATTAAAGTAATCGAGGCATGGCGTGCACTAACGAAGGGGCCCTGCAGATCCCCTCTTGGGACCTTTCTTCATTTGTCTGTATTTTACCTTGATTGCACATCCAATATCTATACTTGAGTGAGAGGCTTCTCGTTATACCACTTTTCTTTAACCGTTTCGCTGCCAGATGGGCCTGCAAGACGTTGCTGGCCCATCCAGTAGACAAGGGCTTAAAAAGTCAGGCTATCTGTAAATATAAAAGTGGTGCTCCATACCATCAATACAAGTACTTTTCGCCTCTAGGATTATTTAAAGACTGTAATCCAAGATAATAAACAAAAGATTTAAAAAAAAAATGCTATCAAGTGGTAAGAAGAAGCAGAAAGAGAGCAGAAAAAAACCTTTAATGACGCAGATAGCAAATCCTGACAACGGTGGTTGTGATCCATGTAACAATGATGTACTTTCAATGAAGTAACAGAAGAGGTTTTACTTGTACGGGACAAGTTCAGAGTGCTCCTGGCTGGCAATGTGTTTTTCTGCACGAGTTGCACTGGAGTGAGTTAAAGGGGCACTCCAACTTAAGACCGTAGCAAATTAAAATAGATTCAATGTACCTGTATAGGTATTTTTTTTAACTCAACATTTCCATGGAAGACAAATGTTGGGATGTTTGTCAAATAATCTCATCACTAAAATGAGAGCCACCAGAGAAACAGATAGACAAAAGTAGCTGCATCCAGCGTTCTTGACAAGAACCGATCCCTATTCCTCTTTCACAAGATATGAAGCAGTAAGACGTTACTTTAAAGGTGATTGAATCTTTCTATGGAAGCCAATTACACTGGGGTTTTTATTTAACCTAAATTGAACTGCTCCTTAAAATGAATCTGAAATGAGGGCACTTTTAAACTGAAACCCTGATCTAAGGCTTGTTATATAGCGGCCGCGCACACGGCACTTATAATTGGCTGAGGTTAGTCAGCCCTTCTATACAAGGGCCACGCGCGCGCACGGCAGTGAGCGTGCATCCGGACGACAGCGGGGAAAACGGGGAATACAATGATTTTGCGCCGCTACCGGCACTTAAATGTATGCATATGTGTGTGTGTGTGTATATGTATGCATATGTGTGTGTGTATATATGTATGCATGTGTGTGTACGTATGTGTGTGTGTGTGTGTGTGTGTGTGTGGGTGTGTACAATGTTAATAAATATTTTATTTTTACCAATATGGTTTTTTTTAAATAAATAATAAATTACACATACATATACATACACACATACAGTACTGTACCTCACTCGCGCACAGTATACACACAAAACGTGTGCGGCACGTGCACGCGCCTTTGCACATGCATGCACGGCCGCACACACTATATAAAACAACCCTACGCAGAGGGAAATATAATCC
This sequence comes from Ascaphus truei, assembly GCF_040206685.1. Taxonomy (NCBI): domain Eukaryota; kingdom Metazoa; phylum Chordata; class Amphibia; order Anura; family Ascaphidae; genus Ascaphus; species Ascaphus truei. The sequence goes on along the minus strand of NC_134484.1, from coordinate 361,589,706 downwards.
ATGTCGTATGCCGGTCACACAGCACGTTCCTTTCATAGCTTTAGCCGTACACAATGCTTTTACACTCCCTCCTGCTTCTTATCAGAGGTGATCAGAGCTGATTAAACATTACATATTATAAATAAGGGTGGTGGCATTAATCAAACACGCTCACACGCTCACACACCCAATTATTGTCTCTTGAAGTCCCACCTACAGCAGTATATCGAGAACACCGACCAAATGTGACAGTTGGCAGCTGGTGGAAGTGCTCTTTAGAATGTGTCATTAATTCACGGTGTCCGGAGCAGAGCGATGGATGTGCTATAGCCCCTGCAAATAGTTTAGTAGTTAAACAGAGCTTGCATCAATTGCAGAGTAAATGTTTCTCAGGTGAGACATTAATCTTCTAGTCTGGAAAAGAAACCTCCACTTGAAAACAGCACACACAATATGTCAAGTGCCAAAAGAGGACATTGCATAGGTCAAGGCGATATACTCGTTTTAGCAAAGAACACAATTATTTTCTGCCAAAACATCTTTCATGCATTCCTATATGTAAACATGCTGCATTTTACAGCAGCAAATCGCCCCCCACTCCAAAAATCTAAGAGAGATTAACTCATAATCTTAGTATTTTAGACCCTAAGTGTGCCCTGCTCTTTATATAAAGAAAAACAAGGTGTTTAAAATCATGATTTTAATCTGTAGCATCGGAGAGAGCTTCCGTGTGGTTAAAATGAAGAATACTCCCCTACGTCTTGACTTCTACGGGAATTTCAGGCCGAAAGCTTCCTGAGCGGCTGCGTCGGCGCATATAGAATAAGCATTTAATAATAATAATAATAACAATAATTATTATTGTGTTTAAACGCTTTGGAAAGAGCAAGAAGATCTCTCGAATTAAGTTAAAAAAAAAAATACAATGCTAACTAAATGGGGCTCAGCAGTGCAGACTGCGCAATTATAGGGACAGTGCCACAGTGGGTCAACTTTATTTTTTAAACATGTATCACGGTTATCTTTATTACACAGATCTATTCATCCTTAAACTAATCATTGAACTTATTTGTACCCTGAGAAAATGTAAATGTTTTCCTTTTACTCAGTCACTTAATTCATGCTCATATTCAATTATGTTTATCTGACTAATTAACTTCATCAAAAGTACTGTACCAAAGCATTGACAGTCATATTACTAAAAATATATTACGTAGGTAAAGACTGAAAAAAACATCTACGGCATTTGTTAACCATGGAAAATGTTAAACGTTAAAAAAAAGTATGTACATATTTTTAAAGGTTTTAGTTTAAACCAGTGTTTCCCAAATAGGAGTAGTCCAAGGGGTTCCACCATGGCTCTCCTCCACCCCCCTCTCCCCCCACTCCCCCATAGCGGCTGTGGAGAGGGTGAGCAGCCACGAAGAGACAGACTGTTTGCTCCACTGAGGCTTGTGCGGGAAGCCCCGGCTCTGCACTGCTTGTTCGGGGAAGATGCCGCTAGCGCAGCTGGCTGACCCGAGGCAAAAGCTGCCGGTTAAGAAAGTGGAGAGCGAGGTGCATGAGACGGGAGCGCGAGGAGGGAGGGTGGCGGTTACAGCTCGTGCCGGAGCAGGAGAGCAGTGACAGGAGAGGAGGGTGCATGGGATATCTACTTATAAGGAAAGTGTATGGCAGTATAGAAAGGTGTGAGTGAGCAGGGGAAGTGTATAGAAAGGAGTGAGGGATAGTGTATGGGAGAGTATAGGAGAGAGTGAGGGAAAGTGTATGGGAGAGTATAGGAGGGAGTGAGGGGAAGTGTATAGGAAGGAGTGAGGGGAAGTGTATGGGAGAGTATAGGAGAGAGTGAGGGGAAGTGTATGGGAGAGTATAGGAGGGAGTGAGGGGAAGTGTATGGGAGAGTATAGGAAGGAGTGAGGGGAAGTGTATAGGGGGAAGTGTATAGGAAGGAGTGAGGGGAAGTGTATAGGAAGGAGTGAGGGGAAGTGTATGGGAGAGTATAGGAGGGAGTGAGAGGAAGTGTATGGGACAGTATAGGAAGGAGTGAGGGGAAGTGTATAGGGGGAAGTGTATAGGAAGGAGTGAGGTGTGTGTATATGTGTATGTATATAGTATATATGTGTGTGTGCTGTATAGTAAAGGAGTAACACGTGTATTGTAGAGCAGCATTTCCCAAATGGGGTTCCGCGGAACCCTGAGGTCTTTTAGATATGTATTGGGACAGTGGGAGACTTTTAAAAACCCTGGCGTTCCGTGAGGTAAAATTAAGTGTTTTGCCAAAAAATAAAACATTTAAAAATTGCAGCCGCCAGGAGGAACGGAGACACCAACACCACTGCGAGCTCCCTTCCCCCCCACACCATAATAATAAACAAAGAATCTGATGTTATAATTATTATATAAGTAAGAGTAAAACCTTAACATGTTTTTCCCCTGACGGGCATGTATACAGGGCGGCTGCATTTATTTATGGGACATGAAAGAGGACAAAACGTGTAGTTGCCTTCCCCCTGGAAAAATGTAACTTTCAATTTAAAGGTATTTGATCTTGAACCAAGAAATATTTTCGCCTGCATCGGATTTCTATTTTTTTTTTCTTCATGTACTACGCTAAAAATATTTGAGGGGTTCCATTTGTACAAAATAAAAAAGGGTTCCACGACTAAATTTAATTGGGAAACACTGGTTTAAACGCATCAAGTCAACTACATTTAACCTGCTCAATATGCCACGGTCATTAATTCTCTTTGGTTCTACAAGAGACTCCTCCTTTCATTTAATTCTAATATTTTATGTGACATAAAACATTCAAAATTGAAATCAATTTGAAAGAATACAAAGCAAGATCAAACCTGAAGACATGAAAATGTGGGATTTAATGTCACTGAAACATGTAGTAAGCAGATCAAAGTATAGCTACTGTAAGTGTTTATGACATAAATACAATTCTTCTGCATTTAGTACATTAACATACAGAAGAAAGAAACGTAGCCATTGCTATCTCCAATTCCTATTCTGCATTAGAGAGCTGTAAAGCGGTTCTTGGTGGCACCGTGACAAACAGCTGTCTTAATTCTTTAAAGCTTTCTTTTTAAATTATAATGTGGTGCTTATGCCAGGAATGTCAGCCAAAGTAATGAAGCTTTATTGTGCAGACACAGTGTTGAGACAGTATCATTCTTGCTCAAACAGCCATTTATTATTAACTAGAACATTAACCATGCTTAAAAAATTAGTTTATTTTCTCACCTTAGCAGCATAAGATGCAAAGCTAATGTTGTAAAGATAACGGCATAACACATTTTATTATGAGACTGTAAAGAGCAAAAAAAGAAGAAAAAAAACAGAACCCATATACAAATGTGTAGCCAGAGTTGTGGAAATGTATATATTTCTAACTCTGTCCAATGCATTGTTTATTTTATTTATTTTTGTTTGAGGAACCCTATAATTATATTGTAAAATTCAGAGGAACCCCAACCCTCTCTAATAGCGTGTCTGAGATCAGATGCATTGTAAAGAACCCCAACCCTCTCTAATAGTGCGTCTGAGATCAGATGCATTGTAAATTCTTCTGTATTCTGTACAATTTTCAAGTCACCTGAAAATTGCAGGGAGCCCTTTAGGGACGCCCGGGCTTTCTAACGACCTACCTTATTCCCAGTGGGGTCAAAAAGGCAAAACAAGAGTTCTGGACAGCTATTTGGCAAAGAAATACAACTTTCAGCTATGTGGTAATAATATTTTAAGAGGCATGTCTTACAAGAAAATAAAAACAACAATCTACTTTTTACAATGAGAGCTTTAAATGATGGGATCATCCCTAAACAGATCTCCCACTTTCTCTACTGAAGATCATCCAATTATCCCAGTGCTGTATTTACTTCCCAAAACAATCTGGTCGACAAATCAATATCAGGTCGCAATTCTGTCTTACAACCATTATCCATTTACAGCGACACATTCCTACAACCTTTAGTAGAAAGGAGCACTTCATTTATCAAAGACAGATAATGTTTATAACTCATTGAAAAAACATGAACAACATCAGATGAATGCCTTTTATACATCAGTCCAACACGAGGAGGGCATTCAAAACATTGAAACATTTTTAGAACCCAAAAGGTAACGAGATCCCACAACTCTCGTTATGGAATTTGAGACTGGTTCCCACCAAAAATTACTTATTTTTATAACACATTTGATCTGCAAATACAAATCACTAATTTAGTTATTCCTTCACAACCCCCACTATCCCCCCCCCCCCAAAAAAAGTACTAATCTAAGTGAAAGTTATTTATTAAATTAATTGAACAAAATAATAAGTACATTTTACGGTCAGTGTAAAAAAAATATATTAACATATACCGGTTTTAGTTCACCAGGGAAAAAAAATAAGGTATATAAATAATGTAGAAAGACTACATGTTATTGCTATGACTCATTGAAGAAAGTAGGATTAGCTACTGCATACACATCTATTATTGGCTATAGGAAACAGCATCAAGGATTAGCAATAATGTACTGTATATGAAAACCCAGGTTCTACACATTTAACGTAAGTAAAACAAAATGCAGTAGATATTGACAGAATCAAAGCTCTATTATTCCATTTAATATATTTCTAATTTGTCTAGTAAATACACCGTAGATATGACATATAATCATATTAAATTGATTTGTCACTCTGGCTATGTGGCACTGGTTTCTGATCAATTTCACCTTAACATCATTCATTACTAGAAGGGTTAATAACACAATGACATTAAAGGCGTTCTTTATTTATTTATTTCAAATGAGGCTACAACATGAAATAGAATGATCATAAATCGAGGCCCCAAAAGGAAGTAAACATGGTCATTACAGAGAACATGGTGCGAGAACGATACCTCAATTATGCTGCAATATGTGCACAGCCACTGCAGTCATTATTATTTAAACCAGTCCATTTTAGAAAACAGACCGTACTAAGTCTGTGGAACAGAAATCCTGTCAATGTCCCCATTATATTACCAGAATAATTATTTGCTAGGTATACATAAAATACTTTTTAGAAACAGAATTTGTATCAGATTGTATTTCACGATGGATTACTATTCTTCTGGAGTGCAGCTGCTTGCATTCATTGAAGCTGATTAAGGCCCCATGCTGAGTTAATCAATCTGATAATGTCAGACATTATTACGGAAGCATGCTTGATATGGTCACAGTGTTATTAGTGGCTTGTCAGCCAGTGTCTTTGTTTGCAACCGAGCACTGAAAACGGACTCAAATAAATTTGCAGAAAGGGATTGCCTCCCCCCTCTAATCACACCCATTATGAATATGAATTTTCATTCTTTGTTTAAAATACTATGACTAAATGCCATCCTATTATTTAATAGTATGTGTTAAATGGTAGTATCAATGTTACATTAAATGTGATCAGACGTTTAAATGTTTGCAGAGCTCAACATATACAGCAAAAGTAACCATTAATGTTCTACAGAAAATCACATTATTTACAGGCTGTTAACCTGCTATTGTGCAAATAAGGTCTCTTCACAAAATGGCATTTAAGTAATATTATGGTTCACTTACACCCAATTGCAATAACATTAGCATCTAAGGTTCAGCTAGAGACTGGTGTCTGGGCAAAGCTTGACCCAAAATGGTGCTTGAGCCAAAACTTCCAACACAGATCTACAATTTTGGTCCACGGTATCATCCATAATTATATAATAATTTGAATTATACAATGAAAGCAACTGTATATAACAATATATTGCAGTTTTACAACAGGTTACCCTAATGGTTAATATCCCTATATACAGGACAACATTTTTCTTTTCTTACTATATATTACCCTCCATATGTCCTTCAAGTATTTTCAGTACCATATTGCAACATACTGTACAACAAACCATGTTACAAACTATTACTACATATTGTAACCTAAAATTGATTATTTAAAAGACACTTCTGTCTTAATGTCACATGCATTCAACACACACAAGATACTAAATACTAGAGAGGCCTGCAACCAGGGCCCTGACAGCAGGGAGAGCACGCCGAAAGGTCAGGTGCAACTTCTATGTGCCGCGGGGCGCCAGCCCTCCTTGGCTGCAGACTCCCTTCCCTCTCCAAGGCAGCCGGCGTCGGAAGTTGGGCCCGCCCCGTCAGAGCCAGCATCCGTATACAGCCACAGGGCCCCAGCTACCCTCCGCTGCCGGGCCCTTCATCAGCAGAGGCCTCCCAGGCACAATTATTAGATATGGTAGAGGGGGCTGAGAGAGGCAGTGCGCGGGAGAGAGAGCGGCAGTGCCCGGGAGAGAGAGCGGCAGTGCCCGGGAGAGAGAGCGGCAGTGCCCGGGAGAGAGAGCGGCAGTGCCCGGGAGAGAGAGCGGCAGTGCCCGGGAGAGAGAGCGGCAGTGCCCGGGAGAAAGAGCGGCAGTGCCCGGGAGAAAGAGCGGCAGTGCCCAGGAGAGAGAGCGGCAGAGCCCGGGAGAGAGAGCGGCAGTGCCCGGGAGAGAGAGCGGCAGTGCCCGGGAGAGAGAGCGGCAGTGCCCGGGAGAGAGAGCGGCAGTGCCCGGGCGAGAGAGCGGCAGTGCCCGGGAGAGAGAGAGGCAGTGCCCGGGAGAGAGAGAGGCAGTGCCCGGGAGAGCGGCAGGGAGAGATGCAGAGAGAGGGATTAGGAGGAGCATAAGAGAGAGGGGGAGACACTCGCAGGGTTGCCAACAGGGGGGGGCCAAGGTCGAAACCTTAAAAATTCCAGTAAAAGGGCAGCAAAACCATTTTAACTATTACACTTTTCCCAGTCCAAGATTGAGTCATGCGATATATACAGATGATGTTCTAAGCTTTAGGGCCATAGTATTAAGCACTGCTAAGCCATTATGCACCTTACATCATGTGAATGAGACATGGGTGTCTTGAAACTTAGCATTACAGAAAATATGACCATTACATCTATGAAGTTTCAACCAAAATGGCAATGTTGAATCCAATGCCAAATCCAACGTGTGAAACGCTCCGTATTTGAAGCCACTAATGGGAGATCATTTATTTTCGCTATCCATCAAGCTATACGTACAAAGAGGAATTGGCAGTACTGGACAGAGTGTTTTGTGTTTCTCATGCAATGTACTTTTAGTGTTTACATATACTTAATTGCCTCCTGAAACTCACTCCAGCTTCCTTCCCCCCCCCAATATATTACTTTTATACTGGTCTTTAAATCACCTTCGCCACAATTCACTCATTACAAGACTGATGTATATATATACACACACACACACACACATTTATTTTATATTTAGCAAATATTACATACTCCTAAGCAGTATATATGCATGACTTGCACAGGTCCCCACATCAACTTCATTCATCACATTGCATAGTAATCCTTTAAATATCCTTAAAAAAATCACTTCACATTAATATTTCGCCAAAGTAGAAAACAGAGTAATTTACCATGATAAAGTTCAGTCAGAATAAAAGCAAGCATTGTAAATTGCTTTGCATGATGTAGAAGATGCCCTGCCCAATATTCCCTAGCAGCTGAAAAGTACTGTAAGTAACCATTATTGCTAAACTGGTTTTGTCAATCAACAGAAATGAAACTGATCTGAAAGAGAAGTGAAGAGGGGAAGAGATTGAATACCACATTCTTAGTGTCAGCAAAATCACTCCATTAAAGGAGATATATCAGAATATGTGTCTGTGTCTCATAATGCACACCCAAACTATAAGGCCTATAACAACCAAACTTGGAAGGATTACTTTATGTATCAAAATAATAGGCAACTTTAAGAGACTGCTAAGACTCCCCAAGTGACTCTCCATTTGAAGGTTGGTGTCTATCGAGATGCGAAAGATACTGAGACCTGAGTGTTGCGCTGATATAACGGTCGGAAGAGGCATTACACGTTGAAATGGAGGACTCGTGCATCCACAGCACTGAGAGGACTGGAGCGGTCAGCTTTCTGTGAGACCCTTTGTGGTCTATCAGAGCTTTGCCTGTGGGCTAATTGTGAGTGTAAGGCCTCGGCCGTGCTCCCTGCTGGCGTGCTGAGGCGCGCTGAGGCGCAGGGAAAGCGGGTGCTTTCCCTGGCCTTGCGGTTGCTTACCACACGCGCTGTCAGCGGGCCGTCAGGGGGCCGGCAGGGCGCGTCACTGGCCGGGGGCGGGCCAGTGACGTCACGGAGCTGGTTCGCCCTTATTGGGCGAACCGCTCACGTGACCGGCCTGTCGCGCCGGCAAGCGGGGGAATTTTAAATTCCCCTAAGACCTGCGCTTCCACACGCTTCCGCCAGCAAGCGTTAAACATGGCCAAGGCCTAACATGTACAGCCCTGTGTATTCTAATTCAATACAGCAGTGGTGCGCAAACTTTTCAGATTGCGCCCCCCTCATTACCTGCTCTCGGCTTCGTGGCGTCATGATGTCATGAGACGCATTGCCATTTGAACCTGCGGCATCATGGCGACGTGACGCCGAAGAGTTGGCAGAAAGCAGGTAAGAGAAGTTAGAGGCCTCAGCCTCCCCCGGCATTTAATTTAAATGCTTTGGGGTAGAGCATGGGGCCTGTGCAACCGCCGCGCTCCCCAAGAAAATCCCGCTCCCCCCCAATTTGCGCACCCTTGCGATACAGTATCACACTATGCCCTTCTCTCTTGCCTTTTGCCTTTTCATGTATTCATCATGATCATCATTGCATATTCATTACCGAGCTACTGTTACGGATTCATTTTATCATTTGAATCCTACCAACCTAATGTGAGTAGGTCCTCATTCACTGTTTTGAACATAATCTGTGTTTAACACATTCAGTTCACGAATATTGTGCTGCACATACAGTATTACTCCCTGTGCCTGTTCGTGCACTGGCATTTGTTCTATTTCTGTCAGAGGCGTTGGAAAACTCCTCACATGAGCTACAACAGTCAAATTAGGGATATTGTTTCCCCACATTAGTTTATTCCCACGTATCTGTCACTTGATTATTAATTGTCACACATATTAAAATTTACAGTGCTTTTTGCGCTAATTTTTTCTGCCATGCTCAATGTATCAAAATAATACTAAGTATCATGGTTTGGATCCTCTCACACACTCCAAAGGGGTGCTGCTAGGAAAGTTAAATTCCGCGTGGTACTGCATTTACTACATATTTTGGATAGCTGTTTGTTCGCTGTGCAATTGGACACCTCTTAAGATATCGTAACCAAAATGTGCATGATGGTTCCGGTGACAAGGAGCAGGTTTTTGTTTGTTTTGGATACATTCGATTTTTAATTCTAGGAGTTATTACAATTTTTCTAAGCAAGTCAGCCACTGGGAGTTGAACTTAGAATGCTCTATATCTGCACGTCATACTGGTGATTTGAGAAAGAGGAAGTCAGTTGGCACATGAGGAGAAAGTAAGAATACTGGAGAAGAAGATAGAGGTGGAAAGAATTGGGGACATCAGAACTCTTACAAGGAAGTGATGGGAGAGAGATGAGGTAGAGAGAGAAGGAGGTAAGGGTGTGAGAGGAGGAATGAGGTTGGTTTCTTAGAATTCCCGAGCAATGCCAGCTACTTTCAGCTAGTACAGGCTATAATACTCGGCTGTGAACCTATGTGCTCTGCGACTTCCTTTCAGAGAGGTGAAGCATGAACCGCAACCCTAGAAACACAGATCTGTCAATGGTGCTGGAGCAGAAAAGTCAGCATAAATGATTGTCATTCTGAGTCAGAAGGGAAAGGCAGCAATATGTCCAGTTTGTAGGTCAGGAAATGTGTGCTGATTTTGTACAATGCTGCTCCTTACCAGATCATGCAAGAACATGTAAAGTGAGGAATGCACATATATGGAGTACCCCATGATCTAGATTAGTATTTCAAACAGAGAAAGGCTGCAAAGTCACAGAAACGCAGATGGGGAGAAAAAACAGAGCACAGCAACGGCAAAAAGGTGAAGGGGCTACAGGAGTGATGCTTTTAGCTTCACTCCTGTAGTCCCTTCACCTATTTGCCGTTGCTGTGCTCCGTTTTTTCTCCACATCTGCATTTCCTCAATCATCACGTGAGGCACGCCAAAGAGAAGAAGGATATCAACAGACTGAGTACCCGTATATATTTCTCACTTACTGGTTGTGAATATGGGAGGACATCTTACCACACACTACAGGATTATCAACATGCTCCAGGGAGATAGTCCAGCATAGGAGGATCACTGGATGACACTGTTTAAATATATATATGAAACACAAAAGACATACCACACCGCTCACTAATTTTAGATAGATAAATTTTATAATATTTTACTAAAGTCTAATTATGACATAAATGGGTGCTACCTATGTACAATAGTTAATAGTATTAACAATTGAGTGAAGATTGTGACTCATCACAAGATCACTCACAGAGAGTACATTTGTGGTGCACTCCACACTAAATGTTTTTAATTTTTGTGAATATATATATAGTGAAACACAATGGTGATAAAGTGAAAAATAAAATATAATTAAAACTGACACGTGGTATTGATGTAACTGATTCCTGCTCAATTGTATGTAAGTAATGATTATATGATTTCACAATACTATGGGGTATTAACCTATCCTCCTGCTCAAATTGATAAATCAAGAGTATTGCCCACAGTTAATAATTGTGAAATCTAGCAATCAAGCTAATTGACTTATATCTATGCCCCTGTATATAGATGGATGAATAATGCATAAAGTGAAACAAAATAACAAATGGACTGGCATCCATGCAAACTCCAGAGTCACTGATAAACAATCTTCTCTCAGAGGTATGTTTGCAGAGTAAATGAGGGAATTCCCTGATCAGCTAAACTACCATATGAACGCTGCTTGAGATCAAACAGCACAGCTCTAACATCGCTGTCAAATTTTACTAGGGAGTCCCTGTAGCTAGTGATGAAATCGTATACCATGCAACATAACACTCTGTATAATAATATACGAATACTCAGCTGATCATAGCCTGAAGGCTGCGTCTCTCATGGAACACGGCACACCAAGCACATCCAGCACACATGCAGGGGCACCGGCACAACCGGAATCAGGGACTCCCTAGTAAAATTTGACAGCGATGTTAGAGCTGTGCTGTTTGATCTCAAGCAGCGTTCATATGGTAGTTTAGCTGATCAGGGAATTCCCTCATTTACTCTGCAAACATACCTCTGAGAGAAGATTGTTTATCAGTGACTCTGGAGTTTGCATGGATGCCAGTCCATGTGTTATTTTGTTTCACTTTATGCATTATTCATCCATCTATATACAGGGGCATAGATATAAGTCAATTAGCTTGATAGCTAGATTTCACAATTATTAACTGTGGGCAATACTCTTGATTTATCAATTTGAGCAGGAGGATAGGTTAATACCCCATAGTATTGTGAAATCATATAATCATTACTTACATACAATTGAGCAGGAATCAGTTACATCAATACCACGTGTCAGTTTTAATTATATTTTATTTTTCACTTTATCACCATTGTGTTTCACTATATATATATTCACAAAAATTAAAAACATTTAGTGTGGAGTGCACCACAAATGTACACTCTGTGAGTGATCTTGTGATGAGTCACAATCTTCACTCAATTGTTAATATTAAATATATATGCAGTAATCACCGGTCTATGTACAAAGTGCAAACAAACAGCTTTTTTTGGCTTAAAGTTGGCACAGAAAACCGCAATTAATTTGCGCTTCTGTGCGTCTAGGTACTAACTTGAAATTTCTGACTCTGTGTCAACATTTTCACAAAGTATTTTTACCCTTTTGTTTGGTTTCTGCACAGAAACGGACTGCGCTAGACATAAAGAATCATTTGCATGAAAGCGTTTCAAAATCATCCACGACTTGAATCTGGTATAAACCTTAAAAATTGGGATAATGTGAAATGGGCCTCGCTTAAACCTTCTAGTGTAGTAATACTATTTGCTGTCTGGGAAGAGTGCAATGCAAAGGTAAGTACAACTATGTAATTGAGAAAAAGGTTCCCTCTGCGGCGCACCAAAGTATGTGTAGGTCAGTATTAATTTGTTTTAATAAAAATGTAAGTTTAATTCAACAATACTCTAAAATGAATGGCATCCCAATAATGCTGTTTAAATTTAAAGATTACCACGTTTAAGGCACATCAACAGCTACAGATGTCTTAGTGTGGCAAGAAACTCCCAATATTTGAGGTACTGCACCGACACACTTTATTCGAGCAAATGCCTGGTTTGTACCTGGCAGAAACCTGGAATCCGCCACTGCTCACCTCTTGCATGCTTCGTTGCGCTTGCCTTCCCAGCCACGGTTCATGCCTGGCTGACGGGGGCCTGATCTTGTTAAATGATAATGAGAATGATTTACTAGGCTGCGATGTTTCGATTGTCCACCAGATGGCATAAACTCATGACTTAAGTAATGTGTGGCCTTTGCAAGTTGTTTCGTTTCCAAAAAAAGTTACTTTATCCCAGTACAGTATGCTATTGTGTAACTTGTCCTTGAGACTGAAGGAATAGTTGCAAAAAATGTATCAATTTAGGCTTTACATACAGTAATGTATTAAATAAAGACAAAGATCATTTTCACTTACACTATTCTACAGAGACATGAGTGAACAAGTGGAGCCCGTGTTCCAAAAACCTGACAGAAGTTATGCTTATTTGATATGGGCCGCTATAAATGCAACAGAGGATAAGATGGCAACAGTTGTTCAAATTTATCAGTATTTTATCGAAAATTATGACTTTTACAGATTTTCGCCAACTCCTCATTTGTGGAAGCATGCAATAAGGAAAAGGTTATGTAGTGACCCCTGTTTTCACCGTATTGAGCCCCAATTTGTTGGAGGGTATTGGTGTGTGTCACAGGGTTTTTCCCGTATCTATGATAATGGAGGCGGCAAAAGGCGAAGGGTCGTGTTAAAACGAAATAAGAAGCGACAGTCCCTGCCAAGCAATGCGCCAGAACCAGAACCAGAACCAGCAGCAGCACCAGCTTATCATCATGGTCCTGCCGTCGGTGACAAATCTGAGATGGATTTCGCAGCCAGTTTTGATGAAGCTTGCATGTACCTAAGCGATTTCCCGCTGACTACAGGTGGGCTAGTCCCTCTGCAAAATGATGAAAGCTGGACTGGAAGTGGGCCGGCGCCAGCGCAAGCTGAATGGGAAATTTAGTAATACTGTACTGTACAGTATGGTGAGTACTGTATTTTTGCCGTATTATTTTGGTGGGGCTGGCTGGGAACTTCTTTAGGGGGCTGACCATTACTGTACATTAAAACTTTTCATTTTGTTTTTCCTCAGAAAAGAAAACGGCTAATGGGGGGATTTCGATGGATTATATTGTACTGTATGCTGATGTTTTCCGGCCATACAGTATACTGTGTAATAAACCCGAATAAATAAAACTACTGTATGCATTTATTCTACAGTACATGTTCAGTAAATTACTGCACATACTGGGGGCGAGATGTGTTTGCAGCAGAGAGAGATTTAATAATATTGTACAGTGAGCAGGGGGTTCCCTGAGCCAGAAATTAATGCTCAGGGAACCCCCCTGCTCCTGATCAATATTATTAAAAATACGGAAAATGCTGCGTCATTACCATAGCGGATAGCCGCTAAGGCAATGAAGGGGTTAACCCACCGTGCCCGCTTTATTGTGTGTAGTGGGGATGGGTGAGGGGGGTATTTGGCCCTTGGTGTGAGTTTAGGACTTGCGGGAGGGGGGGGGGGTTGCGGGTGCACTTAACCCCTTCACGATCGTAGCAGTTAATACCGCTACGGTCATGAAGGGGTTAAGCCCTCCCGCTACCCCACCCCCCCCCCCCCCGCAAGCCCTCCCCAACCATCGTTGGGGCGAATACCCCATTCACCCACCCTCCCGCTACCCACAATAAAAAAATACACACACACAGCAGCCGCCAAAAAATAAATAAATAAATGACAATAAATACATTGGAAATACATTTTTATTGATAGTGTAGATGTGCAGGGGGTCTCCGGAGCTGAACCGCGGTGGTTTTAGGTCTGGGGACCCCGTGCCCCCCGAGATACAGGCCCCTTTAGGGGGTGCCGGTATCCAGCTCTGCGTTAAAAGCCCCGATCACGTGACCGCGGCCTGTAAACCAAGCAGAGCAGAGGGATACCGGCACCCCCTAAAGGGGCCTGTATCTCGGGGGGCACGGGGTCCCCAGACCTGAAACCTGTGCGCTTCTGCTCTGGAGACCCCCTGCACATGTACACTATCAATAAAACACATACAATATACAGTATAAATAAACACTCGTTCTTTACCTTAGCGTCTATGCGCTATGGTAAAGAAGCATCATTTCTGTATTTTAATAATATTGTACAGTGAGCAGGGGGTTCCCTGAGCCAGAAATTAATGCTCAGGGAACCCCCCTGCTCCTGATCAATATTATTAAAAATACGGAAAATGCTGCGTCATTACCATAGCGGATAGCCGCTAAGGCAATGAAGGGGTTAACCCACCGTGCCCGCTTTATTGTGTGTAGTGGGGATGGGTGAGGGGGGTATTTGGCCCTTGGTGTGAGTTTAGGACTTGCGGGAGGGGGGGGGGGGTTGCGGGTGCACTTAACCCCTTCACGATCGTAGCAGTTAATACCGCTACGGTCATGAAGGGGTTAAGCCCTCCCGCTACCCCACCCCCCCCCCCCCCGCAAGCCCTCCCCAACCATCGTTGGGGCGAATACCCCATTCACCCACCCTCCCGCTACCCACAATAAAAAAATACACACACACAGCAGCCGCCAAAAAATAAATAAATAAATGACAATAAATACATTGGAAATACATTTTTATTGATAGTGTAGATGTGCAGGGGGTCTCCGGAGCTGAACCGCGGTGGTTTTAGGTCTGGGGACCCCGTGCCCCCCGAGATACAGGCCCCTTTAGGGGGTGCCGGTAGCCCTCTGCTTGGTTTAAAGGTCCCGATCACGTGATCGCGGCCTGTAAACCAAGCAGAGCAGAGGGATACCGGCACCCCCTAAAGGGGCCTGTATCTCGGGGGGCACGGGGTCCCCAGACCTAAAACCTGTGCGCTTCAGCTCCGGAGACCCCCTGCACATGTACACTATCAATAAAAATGTATTTCAAATGTATTTATTGTCATTTATTTATTTATTTATTTATATTTATTTATTAATTGTGCTGCTGCTGCTGCAAGTCGTAAACTCACACCAAGGGCCAAACACCCCCCTCACCCCCAATAAAAAAAATTCACGCACAGCAGCCCCACAATTAATAAATAAATCTAAATAAATAAATAAATAAAATCTATGTAAAACCCCCTCCCCCTATTCTCGCTTTTAAAACGCCCTGCCTTCTCTCTAATCTATGTAAAAAAAACCTCCCCCTATCCCCCTATCCCCCTATTGTGTGTGTGCGTTAAGCTTCCCTGCAAGCTATGTAAAAAAAACCTCCCCCTATTGTGTGTGTGTTTCAATCTGGCTGGCCTGTGTTTCTGAGTGCTGAGTGCTCTGCGTTTAACCAAGCAGAGCAGAGGGATACCGGCACCCCCTAAAGGGGCCTGTATCTCGGGGGGCACGGGGTCCCCAGACCTAAAACCTGTGCGCTTCAGCTCCGGAGACCCCCTGCACATGTACACTATCAATAAAAATGTATTTCAAATGTATTTATTGTCATTTATTTATTTATTTATTTATATTTATTTATTAATTGTGCTGCTGCTGCTGCAAGTCGTAAACTCACACCAAGGGCCAAACACCCCCCTCACCCCCAATAAAAAAAATTCACGCACAGCAGCCCCACAATTAATAAATAAATCTAAATAAATAAATAAATAAAATCTATGTAAAACCCCCTCCCCCTATTCTCGCTTTTAAAACGCCCTGCCTTCTCTCTAATCTATGTAAAAAAAACCTCCCCCTATCCCCCTATCCCCCTATTGTGTGTGTGCGTTAAGCTTCCCTGCAAGCTATGTAAAAAAAACCTCCCCCTATTGTGTGTGTGTTTCAATCTGGCTGGCCTGTGTTTCTGAGTGCTGAGTGCTCTGCGTTTAACCAAGCAGAGCAGAGGGATACCGGCACCCCCTAAAGGGGCCTGTATCTCGGGGGGCACGGGGTCCCCAGACCTAAAACCTGTGCGCTTCAGCTCCGGAGACCCCCTGCACATGTACACTATCAATAAAAATGTATTTCAAATGTATTTATTGTCATTTATTTATTTATTTATTTATATTTATTTATTAATTGTGCTGCTGCTGCTGCAAGTCGTAAACTCACACCAAGGGCCAAACACCCCCCTCACCCCCAATAAAAAAAATTCACGCACAGCAGCCCCACAATTAATAAATAAATCTAAATAAATAAATAAATAAAATCTATGTAAAACCCCCTCCCCCTATTCTCGCTTTTAAAACGCCCTGCCTTCTCTCTAATCTATGTAAAAAAAACCTCCCCCTATCCCCCTATCCCCCTATTGTGTGTGTGCGTTAAGCTTCCCTGCAAGCTATGTAAAAAAAACCTCCCCCTATTGTGTGTGTGTTTCAATCTGGCTGGCCTGTGTTTCTGAGTGCTGAGTGCTCTGCGTTTAACCAAGCAGAGCAGAGGGATACCGGCACCCCCTAAAGGGGCCTGTATCTCGGGGGGCACGGGGTCCCCAGACCTAAAACCTGTGCGCTTCAGCTCCGGAGACCCCCTGCACATGTACACTATCAATAAAAATGTATTTCAAATGTATTTATTGTCATTTATTTATTTATTTATTTATATTTATTTATTAATTGTGCTGCTGCTGCTGCAAGTCGTAAACTCACACCAAGGGCCAAACACCCCCCTCACCCCCAATAAAAAAAATTCACGCACAGCAGCCCCACAATTAATAAATAAATCTAAATAAATAAATAAATAAAATCTATGTAAAACCCCCTCCCCCTATTCTCGCTTTTAAAACGCCCTGCCTTCTCTCTAATCTATGTAAAAAAAACCTCCCCCTATCCCCCTATCCCCCTATTGTGTGTGTGCGTTAAGCTTCCCTGCAAGCTATGTAAAAAAAACCTCCCCCTATTGTGTGTGTGTTTCAATCTGGCTGGCCTGTGTTTCTGAGTGCTGAGTGCTCTGCGTTTAACCAAGCAGAGCAGAGGGATACCGGCACCCCCTAAAGGGGCCTGTATCTCGGGGGGCACGGGGTCCCCAGACCTAAAACCTGTGCGCTTCAGCTCCGGAGACCCCCTGCACATGTACACTATCAATAAAAATGTATTTCAAATGTATTTATTGTCATTTATTTATTTATTTATTTATATTTATTTATTAATTGTGCTGCTGCTGCTGCAAGTCGTAAACTCACACCAAGGGCCAAACACCCCCCTCAACCCCAATAAAAAAAAATCACGCACAGCAGCCCCACAATTAATAAATAAATCTAAATAAATAAATAAATAAATAAAGACATGAAGAGAAATAAATACTGTATATACTGTACAGTATATACACTGTATACATATATATATATATATATATATATATATATACAGTATACATATATACACTGTGTATATATACTGTATATATATATATATATATATATATATATATATATATATATATATATATACATACTGTATGTGAGTGAAAAGAGAAAAAAGTAACCCGTATGGGAGCACTCAGGTATGCAATTGATATATTTGTTTATTTATTTGACACAGTGCAAAAAGGGATGAATAAACAGTACATGATTTAAAAACACTTAAAAAAGAGGCATGGACCCTTAAACACTAATGAACAGCACTAGGGAACGACACACACTGTCAACCCTAAACATGAAAAGGATAGTGACTCAAAAAACACTAGGGAGAATCAAAGTGAATCACAATACAGTAGGTTACTGGGTTTAAAGGCACCTACAGTATACAACGCTAAGGATAATGCACACTACAATACCAAAAAGTATTTTAACCAAGCAAGTAAACCAAAATCAATATATACTGTAAGTAACAACCAGAAAAGACAATTTAAAACCAAACTAACCCTTACAATACCAAGGATTACATCTATCTAATTGTAAAAAACCTTATACAGTACATTATACACAGCATTGTTTAAAAACCCCTTCCCCCCCTAATGTTTCTGTTAAGTAGATTACACTGAAGGGAGAGAGATATAAAGGCCTAAAGCCCCTTCCCCCCTAATGTTTCTGTTAAACAGATTACAGTACATTGAAGGGAGAGAGATTTTACAGAAACACACATTAGGGGGGAGGGGGCTTTAAACAGATTACAGTACATTGAAGGGAGAGAGATGTTTCTGTTACCAGTAAATCTCCCTCCCTGCATTGCTAACCACCCTCACCCCCTACCCACATACCGTTAACCCCCCCCCCCATCCTGGCCATGGCCCCTCCGCTTCTGCAAAACAGACACAAAAATTAAAACATACAAAGTAATGTCCCCTAACCCCTTAATCACCATAGCGGTTATTAACCGCTACAGTCATGAAGGGGTTAACCCACCCTCACCCACCCACCACTCGGGATGCCTACATACCCTCCCACACTAACCCCCCCCCCACCCGTGAGGCCTAACCACCCAATCAGTTCCCACAAGGGAGGCCTACCCACATACCGTTGGGGAAACACCCCACCCCCACCCCAGTACCCACAATAAAAACAGTACAATCACCCACAATAAACAGCATTCTATTTATTAAATACATTACCCACCCCCTGTGCCCCCCCCCCCCCATAAATACAAGATTTATTCTTTTACATTCAGGGTCCATAACGCAGCCCCACGCTAGTCCCCGGTGGGCTGGCAGGGCACCTGGACAGACCTACAGTTTACCAGCAGCATTCCACAGGTTCTGGAGGCCTGCTGGTGGATCCTGCCAGCACCATGGCGCCCAGGTGGTCTCCTTGGGTCACCGTGAGCCTCAATTGGGTCCACACGGTAGGCCCAAGGATGTCTGGGAGCCCCGGGTCAAACCCACAGGTGTCTGCGGGGCCTCGGGTGGTTCCCATGGGGGTCTGGGGAACTCACGGGTGCTCACTACGGGTCCGCGGTGCCCCCACAGAAGTGGGACCACACATCATCATCCCCGCACCTACGGCTCGGAGGTGCCCCCACAGAAGTGGGACCACACATCGTCATGCCCGCAGACTACGGGTCCGCGGTGCCCCCACAGAAGTGGGACCACACATCATCATCCCCGCATGTGTCACCCGTGGAACCACCAGCCTGCTACCCTTTAGGATACCCGAGGATTCCCCGCGGGTGGTCTCCAGAGGTCCCACGCAAAACCACGGAAGTAACCCTGAATGTAAAAAAAATAAACCTGGCCAATACATTCAATACATACACCCTCCCCCCCAACACCTACAGTACAATAATGTGCAAAATAACTATTATCCAGATATGGATAATAGATTAATTGCCCATTATTAAAAACATTAACTAGCATACTGTATACAAATAAATAAAGTACTACTGACCTCATCAATACGAAGTGTCCGATGCCAGCGCCTTCCTTCTCTTGCCCACACAAAACATAGCCAAAACCAAGCCAATACATTGCAATTACATTCAGATATCAATTAACCCCTTAAACACCTTATCGGATAATAACCGCAAAGGTAATTAAGGGGTTAAGCCACACAGGCACGATACCCACCCTTCACCCATGAATTTGTACTGTGGCTTCATCATGCAACTATATATATATATACTGTATATATATACATACAGAGAGACAGAGAGAAAGAGAGAGAGAGAGATATATACAGTATATATATATACACACGTTATATACACACCCATGATAAACCAAATATACAGTACAAATAAATGTAGAAGGGTTATCAAAACCATACTGTTCTACAACCAAACACTTCTCCATACAGATACTACATTAAAATCAATTTCCTTTAAAAATCCTAACTGATCTCACAATCTACTGTACTGTATATGATCACAAACCAATGAAAAAAAAGTCACATTCCAAAATGCATAAAATCTATGCACCATACTGTATACATTCTGCAAATTAATCAAACGTAAACAAAAATCAGTTAGCAATCATTATTTACACCCCTAAACATTTCACACTCAATCAAGAACAATGAGACCATTAACAGATTCACGCCTAGAGCAGAACAATTAAGCCTTTGAAAAAATATAAGTACCGACAAAAATACAACCTTTACAGTACAGTACAACCAAGGCTATCTATCCCTGACCTTCCTCAAACACACAATACAATACCAAGGAATAATACATCTATCTAATTTTAAAATACTTTAAACTCACAAAATAATTAAAAACACATCTAATCCAGCTTTTAAAACATCATCATTTCTTACCCTGAATGTATACTGTACAGTATATCTCTCTAGACATATATATTGTACATACATACATACAGTGGCAAGAAATGATATACCACAAGCAAAAAAAAAATACACAGGTTAAAAAACCTTTTGAAATAATGAACAAGTTAAATAAAATACATTTCTTTACTGTAGTTCACTTACCATTACTTGCCCCCACCGACTCCCGTTGCCCAGCTTACTCACGAACCAATCCACGATCAGGAACCCATAAAATAATAAACCATTGAAAATAATAAACATTAAACTAAAAATCCAAACCAATCCACGGGTCTTCTACTTGTAATACACCTTCATCTGTATTCTTCTTTCTTCTATCTCCTTCCGGGCGGGGCAGGGCGTGGTCTTCTTTCCATCATCGGCCACGCCCTTGTCTTTTTCCTTCTCCGGAGGTCCTTCCTCCGCGGCGTCTGGCTGCAAAATGAGACGACATAGGCTTTTAAAGGCCTATGACGTCACATTTTGCGTCATGGTTCCCACGGTCCTGATTGGACCGTGAAAACCATGTGTGTTGGCCGATAATAAAAAAATGATGACGTCACTTAAAGGGAATGAAAGCACAGCCAATCAGAATGGCTTTGCTTCAATTGCCTTTAAGATGACGTCATGAAAAGGCACATGGTCGTGCACACATGGTACTAGAGCCAATCAGAGCGTGGGAACTTTATGCCTACTCTGATTGGCTCTGGTATACCATGTGTCAGGGGCTTGGGGGAGAAAGGATGTGACGTCAATGAAAACCTGTCACGTGGTACGGTAGCCAATCAGAGCGTGGGAACTTTATCCTTATTGACGTCACATCCTTTCTCCCCCAAGCCCCTGACACATGGTATACCAGAGCCAATCAGAGTAGGGATAAAGTTCCCACGCTCTGATTGGCTCTGGTATACCATGTGTCAGGGGCTTGGGGGAGAAAGGATGTGACGTCAATAAGGATAAAGTTCCCACGCTCTGATTGGCTACCGTACCACGTGACAGGTTTTCATTGACGTCACATCCTTTCTCCCCCAAGCCCCTGACACATGGTATACCAGAGCCAATCAGAGTAGGCATAAAGTTCCCACGCTCTGATTGGCTCTAGTACCATGTGTGCACGACCATGTGCCTTTTCATGACGTCATCTTAAAGGCAATTGAAGCAAAGCCATTCTGATTGGCTGTGCTTTCATTCCCTTTAAGTGACGTCATCATTTTTTTATTATCGGCCAACACACATGGTTTTCACGGTCCAATCAGGACCGTGGGAACCATGACGCAAAATGTGACGTCATAGGCCTTTAAAAGCCTATGTCGTCTCATTTTGCAGCCAGACGCCGCGGAGGAAGGACCTCCGGAGAAGGAAAAAGACAAGGGCGTGGCCGATGATGGAAAGAAGACCACGCCCTGCCCCGCCCGGAAGGAGATAGAAGAAAGAAGAATACAGATGAAGGTGTATTACAAGTAGAAGACCCGTGGATTGACCCGTGGATTGGTTTGGATTTTTAGTTTAATGTTTATTATTTTCAATGGTTTATTATTTTATGGGTTCCTGATCGTGGATTGGTTCGTGAGTAAGCTGGGCAACGGGAGTCGGTGGGGGCAAGTAATGGTAAGTGAACTACAGTAAAGAAATGTATTTTATTTAACTTGTTCATTATTTCAAAAGGTTTTTTAACCTGTGTATTTTTTTTTTGCTTGTGGTATATCATTTCTTGCCACTGTATGTATGTATGTACAATATATATGTCTAGAGAGATATACTGTACAGTATACATTCAGGGTAAGAAATGATGATGTTTTAAAAGCTGGATTAGATGTGTTTTTAATTATTTTGTGAGTTTAAAGTATTTTAAAATTAGATAGATGTATTATTCCTTGGTATTGTATTGTGTGTTTGAGGAAGGTCAGGGATAGATAGCCTTGGTTGTACTGTACTGTAAAGGTTGTATTTTTGTCGGTACTTATATTTTTTCAAAGGCTTAATTGTTCTGCTCTAGGCGTGAATCTGTTAATGGTCTCATTGTTCTTGATTGAGTGTGAAATGTTTAGGGGTGTAAATAATGATTGCTAACTGATTTTTGTTTACGTTTGATTAATTTGCAGAATGTATACAGTATGGTGCATAGATTTTATGCATTTTGGAATGTGACTTTTTTTTCATTGGTTTGTGATCATATACAGTACAGTAGATTGTGAGATCAGTTAGGATTTTTAAAGGAAATTGATTTTAATGTAGTATCTGTATGGAGAAGTGTTTGGTTGTAGAACAGTATGGTTTTGATAACCCTTCTACATTTATTTGTACTGTATATTTGGTTTATCATGGGTGTGTATATAACGTGTGTATATATATATACTGTATATATCTCTCTCTCTCTCTTTCTCTCTGTCTCTCTGTATGTATATATATACAGTATATATATATATAGTTGCATGATGAAGCCACAGTACAAATTCATGGGTGAAGGGTGGGTATCGTGCCTGTGTGGCTTAACCCCTTAATTACCTTTGCGGTTATTATCCGATAAGGTGTTTAAGGGGTTAATTGATATCTGAATGTAATTGCAATGTATTGGCTTGGTTTTGGCTATGTTTTGTGTGGGCAAGAGAAGGAAGGCGCTGGCATCGGACACTTCGTATTGATGAGGTCAGTAGTACTTTATTTATTTGTATACAGTATGCTAGTTAATGTTTTTAATAATGGGCAATTAATCTATTATCCATATCTGGATAATAGTTATTTTGCACATTATTGTACTGTAGGTGTTGGGGGGGAGGGTGTATGTATTGAATGTATTGGCCAGGTTTATTTTTTTTACATTCAGGGTTACTTCCGTGGTTTTGCGTGGGACCTCTGGAGACCACCCGCGGGGAATCCTCGGGTATCCTAAAGGGTAGCAGGCTGGTGGTTCCACGGGTGACACATGCGGGGATGATGATGTGTGGTCCCACTTCTGTGGGGGCACCGCGGACCCGTAGTCTGCGGGCATGACGATGTGTGGTCCCACTTCTGTGGGGGCACCTCCGAGCCGTAGGTGCGGGGATGATGATGTGTGGTCCCACTTCTGTGGGGGCACCGCGGACCCGTAGTGAGCACCCGTGAGTTCCCCAGACCCCCATGGGAACCACCCGAGGCCCCGCAGACACCTGTGGGTTTGACCCGGGGCTCCCAGACATCCTTGGGCCTACCGTGTGGACCCAATTGAGGCTCACGGTGACCCAAGGAGACCACCTGGGCGCCATGGTGCTGGCAGGATCCACCAGCAGGCCTCCAGAACCTGTGGAATGCTGCTGGTAAACTGTAGGTCTGTCCAGGTGCCCTGCCAGCCCACCGGGGACTAGCGTGGGGCTGCGTTATGGACCCTGAATGTAAAAGAATAAATCTTGTATTTATGGGGGGGGGGGGGGCACAGGGGGTGGGTAATGTATTTAATAAATAGAATGCTGTTTATTGTGGGTGATTGTACTGTTTTTATTGTGGGTACTGGGGTGGGGGTGGGGTGTTTCCCCAACGGTATGTGGGTAGGCCTCCCTTGTGGGTAGTTAGTGGGTGAGGGTTGAGGGTGGTTAGGCCTCACGGGGTGGGGGGTTAGAGTGGGAGGGTATGTACAGTAGGCGTCCCAAGTGGTGGGTGAGGGCGGGTTAACCCCTTCATGACTGTAGCGGTTAATAACCGCTATGGTGATTAAGGGGTTAGGGGACATTACTTTGAAAGTGTTATTTTTTTTCTCTGTTTTACTGTACAGCAGCGGAGGTTGCCATGGGTAGTGGGTAGTGTATTGAATGTATTTATTGGTTATTATGCGTTAACCCCTTCATTACCTTAGCGGCTATACGCTATGCTAATGAAGCCTCGTTTCTGAACTTTTAATAATATTGTGCAGGAGCAGGGGGTCCCCTGAGATTAGATTTCTGTCTCAGGGAACCCCCTGCTCACTCTACAATATTATTAAAAAGACAGAAATGCTGCTTCTTTACCATAGCGCATAGCCGCTAAGCTAAAGAATGATTCTTTAATGATGTGTGTGTTTTATTCACAGTGTAGATGTTCTCCGGAGCTGAAGCGCACAGGTTTCAGGTCTGGGGACCCCGTGCCCCCCGAGATACAGGCCCCTTTAGGGGGTGCCGGTATCCCTCTGCTCTGCTTGGTTTACAGGCCGCGGTCACGTGATCGGACCTTTAAACCAAGCAGAGGGCTACCGGCACCCCCTAAAGGGGCCTGTATCTCGGGGGGCACGGGGTCCCCAGACCTAAAACCTGTGCGGTTCAGCTCCAGAGACCCCCTGCACATCTACACTATCAATAAAAATGTATTTCCAATGTATTTATTGTCATTTATTTATTTATTTTTTGGCGGCTGCTGTGTGTGATTATTTTTTATTGTGTTTAGCGGGGGTGGGTGACGGGGTTTATAAATGTGAGTTTATAAATAAAATAAAGAATATTATTTATAGGGGCCTTAGAACAGAAGTTCCCACGCCAATTGCGCGCTCATTGCTCTTTTGTTACAATGTTGCTGGTCTTGCGGGTTTGCAGTCTGGCAGCAAAAAGCAGTTTGTACTGTAGTACTGTGTGTGAGATAAAGTAACCAGTTCTTTTATTGCTGAAGTCGCCACTAAAAACTTTTATTTACAAATACAGTACAAAAACCGTGCAACACACAACAACATTCAGTATCCTTTGTTTAAGTACAGCAGGTACTATAGGGTAAAACATGTACTGTACAGTACAGCACAACATTACAGTATGGTCTCACTGAAAGTCCTCCCCATTTTCCAGCCATGGCCGATGCCTTGCATGGCGCAAAACGCCATTAATGCAGTCTCTAACGCCTCTCATTACAGGATCTGTAACAGGGTAATAGCGCTGCATTTCTTCCACAATCTTTTTCCTTAAATTGGCAGGAAGGGCATTTTTTTGGCGATTCCCATCATAGTTCACTTTGAACACCCACTCGCAGTACAATGTGTAGGGAACATGGTGTTTAAATATGATCAAGGCATACTTGTGTGGTATACCAGCACTCCTCACCCTATACTTCTCCCTCAGCGCCGGTGTCAGATCGCACAGGGAGATGTCGGGCACTGTTTGTATGCGAGCGGGTGTAGGAAGTCTTTTGGGAGCGGGTGTACTTGAGGCGATGGGCAATGGTAGGGTGTCTGGGAGGAAGCTTTCCTCCGGTAGTGGTCGCCGGGTTGTCTCCTGGCGTGGTCTAGATGGGGTTGTCATGTCCTCCTCAATAGCATAGTACACTGTATCTTCTGGTGGAGGGTGTGTGCTTGGTGATGGAAGGGGGTCGAAGGTACCATGCATCACATCCATGTCACCCCCCTGCTCCAGCATCGGGGAAACAGGGGCATTAACACCGAGCAAATAATGTATGCCCGCTATGTCTGCCTCTATCTTGTCCATCCGTTGATCCATCCGTTGCTCCATATGTAGCATCCGTTGATCCAGCCGTTGCTCCATATGTAGCACCGACTCCAGAAGCAGATCTAGCTTTGCCAGCACACTAGAATTCCCGGGGAGATCCACACTTAGCCCATTCAGGATCCGGTCCAACGAGCTGCTTGTGCATGGCATCTGGAGATCTGGGGGGATGGGTGCAACGGAGGATGAGATGGGGGTTCCCTGGAGAGAAGCGGCATCGATGGAGAGTGGAAGAGGTGACCTGGGGATGCCCGGTACAGGAGAAGCTGCAGCGTGGTGGAAGAGGGATGGAGAAGGTGACCGCTGGATTTCCGGGAGAGAAGCAGAGTCGTCCAAGAGCAAAGGAGACAGTGACCCGTTGATTTCAGAGGCAGCAGCATCTTCAGATGGAACCGGAGAAGATGGGGGTGGAGAAGCCGGGCTGAAGATTTCCGGGACAGCTACAGCAGAGTCGTCGAAGCATATGGGAGCAAGTGGTCTGCGGATTCGGTGAGTTGGCTGCCATGCGTCTTGCGAACCGAGCACAGTACCGTATTTCTTCTTCACATAATAAGGCTGACGTGTTTTAAAAGCCTTAGCCTTTGGGGTCAGCAGAAGGTTTTCTTTGTTGGCCTTAGCCTGTCGCTTTGCCTTTGGCTTGGGAACGGTAACTGTCAGTGTGGCAGGCACAGCAGAGGTGAGATGATTCTTTCTTCCATAGAACCGGGGCTGCTCCATGTAAGCGGGAGGCACAATGCAGTATCTGGACAATGCCTCAGATAAAGATCAGCAAGTGGTGGGCTATGCAACGTGTACAACCTTTTATGCATGGTGGCCAGGTACAGGTGTTGAAAGTGGGTGGTCTGTTATGTGAGTCATTAACATATAAATACACCATCCATTTTGTGGATTCACTGCACATTGAATACACATCGACTAAACATCGAATACACATTCTTGTGTTTGTATTTCTTTCTACAGTACTCGCAGCAATGCCTGTTAAGAAGATTTCAAAGGATCTCAGCATGAGAATGAAGGAGATGTACACGAGCGGACAACGAATTGCAGATATCCAGCGCTGGTTAACTGCTTCTGGCCTCGTTGTGCCATCAAGCACTGTGTGCTATCATGCACAAGGAAAAAACAGAGACCGCAAAAAGGCACCAAGGGTAACAAATGCGTAAGTATACTGTATTTATAAAACTTAACCAAAAAAAATATAGAAAACTGTAGTGTACATCTACAGTATACCGTATTTATATAGTATATTTATTATATTACAACAGTATATACTGTAGTGTACTGTATGTGTGGTCAATTTATATTTTTTGTGCAGCAGTATACACTTTTGGTATATTGCAATTCATCTGACAACGGAATATACAGTATATGATGTGTATTTATTATGATATAACAACAGTATACCGTATTTATATAGTATATTTATTATATTACAACAGTATATACTGTAGTGTACTGTATGTGTGGTCAATTTATATTTTTTGTGCAGCAGTATACACTTTTGGTATATTGCAATTCATCTGACAACGGAATATTTATATAGTATATTTATATTACAACAGTACTGTATACTGTATATTTTGTCTATTTATATTTATAGTACAGCAGTATACATTTTTTGTATATTTATATTTACTGTATATTACAACATTACATGTACAGTATACAGTATACATTTTATATTGCTGCATATTAATAACACAATATAATTTCTTTGCATTGTAGGGAGACTACTCTTCTGGTGGACAGAATAAGTGAGGAGAATGATGAGAGGAGCGCATTAAGGGTTAAAAACACTCTTCAGGAAAACCACAATCTGACTGTATCCGAGAGCAGCATAAAGAAGATGAGACGCAGAATTGGATGGAAATATGGACGTGTGAGGTTAGTAGTGGACAGTACAGGAGGTACTGTACTGTAAAGTAAAAATGTTGTTTTGCAAACTGTACTGCGCTGTGACGCTAACATTTTTTATTCATTGTCATTACAGAGCGTACCCCATGATACGGGACGCAAACAAAATCAAAAGAGTGCTCCAGGCCCAGGCATGGATCGACAGCGGTGAGACTTTCCAGGATTGCATCTTCACTGATGAGTCTACTGTGTCGCTGGAGAGATTTGCAAGATTTGCGTTCCACAAAAAAGGCCGCATAACTTTGAAGCCACGGCCAAAACACCCTGTGAAGCTGCATGTGTGGGGTGCCATCTCTAGGCGTGGACCGGGATGCATTGTCGTCTTTGAAGGTACAATTTCTCAAATATAATGCCGCCTAATGCACTGTACTTGACTAGTGTTGCCTTACCGTATGCACTGTACTGTACTATTGAGCACTTTTCTTTTCTTGCTATAGGAATCATGAATAAAGATTTCTTCCAAGACAACATTGTGCCCGTGATAGTGCGATACATCACACAAGACTTTCCCAATGGTCATCGCTTTTACCAGGACAATGATCCCAAGCACACCGCGTCGACGGCGCATATCCTTGAGCGCGGCATCAACTGGGTGAAGACGCCAGCGGAGTAAGTGTAGTAGACCGTGTCCCATTTATATTCCCCACTGTTTTTACTGTGTACTCTATCTCTTAAACTAATTGTCCTTTCTTTCCAATCACAGATCACCAGACTTCAATCCGATCGAAATGGTCTGGCATCAGCTGAAGGACCACATCCGTAAAGTGGCGAAACCCTCCAAGAAGGACGAGTTGTATACAGCCATAATGAGTTTTTGGAACGATGTACTCACCGAGGAACGATGCAATAAATATATAGACCATATTGCCACTGTGTTGCCCATTGTCATCGCGCGCAATGGACAAGCATCAGGAAAGTAGTACAGTGCTGTAGTATTGTACAGTAGGTACACTATGATACAGGTAAGTATGGCACAGATTTTAGCTTTCCCAATAGTCAGAGTTTACAGTAGTTCCAGTATACAGTACAGTAGACTAGTTTGACATACTACAGTAACTGCCTACTAACTGCTCCATTTTTTCTTTCCAGAGAAAGCTGCACCAGCCACCTACTGTACAGTAGGTCTACCATAATACAGTACGCACATACAGTACAGTACAGTAACTAAACAAAGTTTTTGTTTTCTTGTCGTTCCAGGAAAAAGGGTGCACCAGGGTGGAGGGGGGGCCTTGTGTTCGTCAAATCTGCTTGTGCAGTCAAATGTACAGTATATAAACAGCAGTAATGATGTACACAAAACCTCTCCTCTCTCAATGAACTACTGTACCGCAGACACAATGAGGATACTGTTACAGTATGAAGGGAAAAAGAACAGGATGGGTTATTTAACATTACAGTATACTGTGCAATATTTATACTGTATATTTATATATACTGTATTTTTATTCTAAAGGTATTCGAGAATGTACTCTACTGTATGAGGACCTGGTGACTTTCAACCCTCTCAGACCCACAGAAAGGATTATTTCACATCACTGTATATTTATCCTGTATATTTTCAGTAATTTAGAAGCAGTGGCTGTTCTGAACAGCCCAGGGCCAGATTAACAAAACAATGGCTTGGATTGGATTAGCCAGACGATTGATGCTTGGCCAGGGAGGGATTAAAATCTCTAAGGGAGGGGGTGGGTGGTGTAGCTGTAGGATTGTACTGTGTCAGTATTTCCAACGCCAGGTCACCCTAATAATTGCATGAATAAACCCCCAAAGACAAGGCCCAAATATACTAGTACAGTATACTGTACAGTACTGTAAAGTATGTATTATTGTGTGTTGATGTTTTGAATTGCTGTTAACTTGAAAAGTTTCACCATTGTATTGTACTGTATTTG